>NC_056733.1:237935322-238060322 GCF_019279795.1 Protopterus annectens | reverse complement strand
CTAGGAACCTTTGGGCTAGGGTGTTGGAGCTAGAGTAATGCTCCCAGTCTATGTTTGGGTAGTTGAAGTCGCCCAATATAATGGTGTTTGGAGAGACCTTCATATTTTCCAGTGTTCCCAGGCAGGCCGAGCAGGGTTCCTGTGTTTGGAAGGGTGGTCTGTAGCAGGCTATAAACTGGAAGGCTATATATATATATATATATATATATATATATATATATATGTACACACACACACACACACATATACATATATATATATATATATATATATATATATATGTTCATAGGTTCATAGGTTCATACTAGGCTATCTGCCCTAGGGCATTTATAAGCCTAGGAAGAGTGTGTTTGGCTTTCGCCACCCATTTTAAATGAATTTTGCTATGCCCTTTTTCAAGGTTAATATACTGCGCCTCTGTCTAACAGTGACACAGAAGTGATACCCGGGGTAAACCTACGATCTCCCATCCACTCATCAAGATTCCTCTTGAAGAGAGTCAATGAGGGACTCTGCATAACCTGGACTGGGATTTTATTCCAGAGTGAAGGGAGCTTCTGGGATATGAATCTGTCCCTCCAGCATGTCCTATTTATTTCAGTGCTGAGGTTCAAGTCTCTCGAGCGCATAGCTCGATGGGATTTGGATTTTCTGAGGTGCAGCATGTCCATTAATTCTGGGTTGGACATGGTTTATATGTCAGGCATAGATCGCCTCTGAGCAGGCGGTATACCACTGAGTAGAGCTGGAGTTTCTTTAAACGGGCAGCATATGGCGTCTGTTTGAGCCCTTTGATCCTCTTGGTGAGGTACTTTTGGGGTCTTTCCAGTTGCTGCAGGTGTCTGGTAAGGTACATCCCAAAAGGGGCATTGTACTCAATTATGGGCCTGATGAGGGATGAGTAAAAAGGCACGATGACCTCCCCTGATCTAGATGTGAATCCTTTCATGATTAGGTGGGCTATATAAAATGTTTTTCTAACCACTTTGGCCACGTAGTTTTCAAATGAGTGTTTGCTATCAACTTGGGTCCCCAGGTCCCTAATTACTTCTTCCATACTTAATGGATTACCACCTATGTGGTCATTTGTGGGCACTTTGTTTTTGCCAAAGGGGATGACTATACACTTTTTGGTGTTTAGCTTGAAGCCATGGCTCTGGCACCAGTTGTCTGTTTCTATGAGGCCCTTTTGTAGGATGCTTATGTCGGCTGGAGAGTCGATTATGGTGCCTAGTTTGCAGTCATCTGCGAACTTGGTCAGCCAGAGTCCTTCCGTGTTGGCCTGTACCTCTGAGAAATATATACCGAACAAGAGAGGTCCCAGGACTGAGCCTTGTGGGACGCCACTTGTAGCTGGTTTAGAGTCTGACATGGCTCCAGGAATTCTAACCATGTGGGTTCTGTCCTTGAGCCAGTTTGCAACCCATCTAGTGACATAGGGGTTTATATTTAAGCTGGTGAGCTTATCTATAATGCCCAAGTGGGGTATTGTATCGAAGGCTTTTGCGAGGTCCAGGTAGGCTGTGTGGACCACCTTCCTCTCGTCAATGGCCTTGGTGACTGTTTCAAAGAAATCAACCAGGTTTAAGAGGCAGGATCTGCCCTTAACAAAGCTGAACTGGGTAGGATCCAGTGTCTGTAGGTCCCCAATATCTTTATTTATGAGGTGCATGATGATCCTTTCCATAGCTTTGCAGACCAAGCTAGTCAGGCTTATGGGGCGATAGTTTCCAGGATCTGTTGAGGCACCACCTTTGTGGAGAGGGACCACTGTTGCTGTACACCACTCTTTGGGTACATATCCTGTAGTAAGGCTGAGATTGAACAGTAGTTTTATGTTTGGGTTTAGCTCTTCTTGGAGTTCATGTAGGATGCAGCCCGGGACACTGTCTGGCCCCATTGATGCTGTGTTTTTTGCTTTGGAGAGGGCTGCTCTTACCTGAGCATCTGAGATGTCAGGGGGGGCAGCACTCTGCTGGGATAGATATTTGCCCTTTTGGTGGGGAGGGGGGGGGAGTTTGTGCTGAACCTGTCAGCTAGGATGTTGGCAATGTCTGTGGGTTCGGTGTATTTTTTTTTTCATTTTGGACTAATTCTGAGCATATCTGGGAATACCCACCCAGGTTTCTAACATAACTAAAGAAAGCCTTGTGATTATCCTTAGTGTCCTGTGCAATTTTTCTCTCACAGCTGGCCTTAGACGATTTTATGAGTGCCCGTAGTTTTTTGATAATACTGATCAGAGATGCCTTCCTTTTTTGGGATTTTGCTCTATCATGTAGTAGCTTCCTCCTTCTATTGTATAGCTTGTTTATGGCTGGGGTCCACCAGACAGGATGTCTGCCTTTGGAGGATTGGGTCTTGGTTTTATTTGGGATTGCATGATCCTTGCATTCCTGAAGGTGTTCATAGAATGCGTTTATAAAGGATTCTGAGGTCTGGGCCGTATTTTCCACAGGCATGGGGGCTTTGAAGGATTCCACCTCAGTTTTGAGGAGTGTGAAATTTGCTTTAGAGAAGTTTTTCACTGTGGTTTTCTGGGCAGGGGGTGGGGTCGGGATGTGAATATCCAGTGTGATTAGTTTATGGTCTGATCTTACCAGTGAGGGATACACTTCTGGTCTGGAGCATAGAGACCGATGTTGGTGATGATCAGGTCCAGTATGTTTTCGCCTCTTGTGGGAGTGGTAACAAGTTGTTCCATAGCATTTGAGTTTATAAATTCTAGGAACCTTTGGGCTAGGGTGTTGGAGCTAGAGTAATGCTCCCAGTCTATGTTTGGGTAGTTGAAGTCGCCCAATATAATGGTGTTTGGAGAGACCTTCATATTTTCCAGTGTTCCCAGGAAGGCCGAGCAGGGTTCCTGTGTTTGGAAGGGTGGTCTGTAGCAGGCTATAAACTGGAAGGCAGTTTTACCCACTGTTAGTTGCACATGGATAGTCTCTGATACTTCGTGCTGTGCCACCAACCTGGAGGTGTGGGTATCTTTGATGAATATTGATACTCTCCCTCCTTTTGGGGTTCGGTCCAAGTTTTGGGGCTGAAAAGCATGGTATGAGGTATAACCTGGTAGTGCTGGGGTGCTCTCGGGAGCCTTGAACCAGGTTTCTGTTACTGCACAGATATTGATGTTCTCCATGCTAAGGAGAGTTTCGAGTGCATGCATCTTGAGGTTTAGACTTCTGGCATTGAGTAGCATTACTCTTAGTTTCTTATCCCTTGTGATACCTATGGAGGTGGGTTTGTCTTTTGAGCCTTGTCTAAAAAAGGCACTATGGGGGTGGCAAGAGCCTTTGCCAATATCTGAAAGCCCAGGGGTGACAGGTGCAAGCCGTCCCCAGCGAAGCCTCGTGGCTTGTCGAACATGTCATCCCAGGCTGACAGGCATTTGATCCCCTTTGAATGACACCAATACTTAAGCCAATTGTTGAAATTGATCATCTTGTCTTCATATTGTGGCATCATTCTTGGTGAGGGTAAGATGCTACTCAAGGTCAGGGTCATACCGGCCTGGGCTACATGCTCAGAGAGCTCCTCTATGTCTCTTTTCATGTAGTCCAGGGAGGTACGTCTCCGGTCATTCACACCAGCATGGACAATGACTGAGTCATATTTGTACTTGCCTTGGAGTGACCTGAGTGCTTGTGTTACGTGGCAGATCCTAGCGCCCGACAGGCAGCTCACCGTGACCTTCTCCTTGTTCAGCCTGGTGAGCGGGACGTCAGTGTGTCTGACGATAGAGTCACCTATTACAAGTGCATCAGGTGTGTTGTTTAGCCTTAAGGGCTGTGACTGTTCGGCACACTGGCTTTGTGAGCTATGTGTTACACGTGTTTTGTTTTGGGGTAGTGGTTGCTTGGGTGTCTGCTTTGGAGGTCTCTGCTGCTTACGCAGATTTTTATTTAGAGCCTCCGAGTATGTTTTTGTGTGTTTATGTGTTTGGTTTGCTGTCGTGGTAGGTCTATGTGAGAATGGAATTGTAGTGAGTGTGGTTTCCTTCTCCTCCTGACTGATTATGCCAGTACTGAGTTGAGAGAGCTTAGCCTCCAGTTTGGCTATATGGTTGCATCTCTCACATGTGTTGGAATTTGTTGGGAGGAGGAGAGGGTTGTCTGTGTACATGAGGCAGTTGTAACATTGCCTCAAGATTCCCAGATTCACCAGCTGGACTGGATAGGAGATTGACAACTGACCTTTGGACATGCTAGAATAGTATTGGGAATTCCTTTATAATTGAAAAAAAGGGCCAATGGGGAACAAGGTACTCAAGGGGAGTTTGTGAGGGTGTAGTGCTTTTAATTTTTTAGTGCTGACTTATATAATTGCTTTAGTGAGCAAGTGCCAGGCTTTAGAGTAGGAATAGGGTGTTTATTATGAGAACTAGATCAGTTCTAAGGGAAAAAGTGAAGAGCAGACTTTGTGAGGCCGAGAATGGTTTAAACCCAATTAAGCGGAGCTGCTCGATGCTGCGCTATGCGCAAAATCACGCAAAGCCTCGCCAAAGTGGGTTTTATACAGGGGGACTTGAAAGAGCTAGAAATTGGCCCAAAACGGCCAATAGACTACCAGATTCTTGTGTTGAGAACACTCCTCCAGGGATAGATAGGCTGCTCTAAGCTCCCCACTGCCACTCGAAACCAGAATCTCGAATTTAGAGAAACTCGAACATATGAAAGGGACAAAAAAAAAAAATAACACCTTTAAATGCTTTTGCAGCACCCCCCACATGGGGGGCTGTGGCCCACACACACACCCTACTTAGATATACCTACTCTGAGATCGCACTATAGTGAAGGAAAGGGAAATCTCCCATTGCGCACCATACACGTAAGCACAAAACGGAAGTTTTTCCATTCATCCATTATAGTGCGGTCACGGAACATTCACATTTAAACTGCTAGGGTACAGGGGACCTGGCCCCCTGCAATAAGGTAAGTTAACTTTTTATTTTTTTAAACCTAAGGCTCCCATTCACAATTTCGAGTGAATGGAAGTTCGAGATTCTGGTCTGAGATTATGAATTTTGAGCTTCCATCCATTCAATCTTGTGAAGGGGAACCATGTATATATGTGTGTGTTTATAGATATATATACATATATATATATATATATATATATATATATATATATATATACATATACATCTCTCTCATATATATATATATATATATATATATATATATATATATATATATATATATATATATATATATATATGTCTACTTTTATTCACTGAAAACTCATTTCACTGAATTCCAAACCACTCACACCAAATCATTGAAAGTTTAAATCACTGAAAACTCATTTCACTGAATCATATTTCACTGAATGTTAAGTACAATACACAATTAGCACAATTCTGTAGTTTGTAAATGTTTATAAAGCAGGATGTCCAAAAACTCTATTTCCTGGATCCCCATTTTATATGTAAATTCCAAGAAATTGGTGGTGTTATTTAAATAAGAAACAAATTCAACACTTCTTTCCTCGGTACCCCACCACTGGATTAAAATATCATCCAGGAAATGTACCCATAGAATAATATCATTCTTAAAAGGTGAATCAAAAACAAACCTATTTTCCCATTCGGCTAATACTAAGTTAGCATAGTTAGGGAATTATAGTGCACTTTTTACCATGGAAAGGCTGCTAGAAGAATTAAAAGAGCTTTCTAAGCTGCTTAAGCAGCAGATACAGCATAATAGTAAAGTGGGCAGCTCCTCCTCGACTATACCATCTATCAAATTGAACAATCTTACAAACTAAAGAATTGTGCTCTAATATTTTTAGAAAAAAAACTTTTTCTAACATGTTGTTACACTTTGATAGCTGCCACCCACCTCACCAGAAGAGAGGGGTTATAAATGGACAAATGGTCCGCCTCTCTAGGTTGGTTAGTGATGATTATACATTTGAAATGGAGATGTCAAATTTAATTGGTTTATTCCTTAACAGGGGATACCCATCTCATTCATTGATTAAAATTAGAAATGAGATACGAAAAAAGCAAAGGGATTTATATACATCTATTTTATTAATGAATACAGGTGCTAAACAAAACCCAACCCCTGCAACGACACAAAATAAAGTATTGGTATTGCCTTTTAGCCAAGAGGTGACAGTGCTGAAGGGGGTTATTTTGAACTGTTGGGACTTATCTATAACAAGTGAGTTGAAAAAGAAACTTGGTGAATGTCCTGTAGTGACCTATAGTAGAGGAAATAATTTAAAGGAAATATTTGAGAAGAACAAAGACCATGTTATAAAGCCATATAATTCATTAATGAGTAAATGTAACATATATATATATTGTAGATACATACATGAAGGTCCATACATGACTATTTAAGGTTGCAGCAGGACCATACAGTGTCATGGGCAAACCACTTGTAACACTAAAATGGTGGTATATATTGCCCTATGTTGGAGATGTCTGGCAATTTATGTAGGGAAGCCACACAAAGGTTATGTGACAGGATGGCAGAACATCAGAGGGACATTAAGAACAAAAAGACCACTAATGCACTTTTTTGCCACAGTGATACATGTGAGAGTTTTAAAAGTTTTTATTTTTTATTGCAGATAGAGTGGTGTACAATGAGAGGGGTTGATTTTAAAACATTACTGGAATTTACAGAGACTGTGGCTGATGAGACTTAATGTCACAGTATCCCCAGGTATAAATGACAGTTGTTCTATTACTAGTGTACTGAAATTAAGGTCAATGCAGGTTTGATATATTACACAGGTGATGTATTTTAACATGTTTTTATTGGTTTTGCATTTTTAACCATATCTATATAAATTAATATATGCAGCCTGATGCTATACCTTTAAGAAGGGGATTGACACTTGTTTAATTAACTATGTCATTCAATTAAACAATGCTATATAAGGGAAGTAATGGAAATGTGAATTTGACTCTGATGATGCATAAATGTAAGTAGGCAAAAGCACTAACTCCTTTGTTTTCTATTTAATAAAGTGTACTTCCGTGGATGTCTGGGTGTTGTGGTTACTTCTCTGTTTCAATGTATTCTTCCCTGGAGGGACAAAATCATTTTTTGATGAAGTACATGCTCAGGAGGAAATACAAAAGTTTGAACAAAAAAAGTGAGCTGTGAAACATGATATTCTGCTTCTTTTTCTTCTTGTAATAAAAACCACAGAGAGACTGTACCTGTAAAACCTTTTCCACTGTTTCAACGGAAAATGTGGGAGAGAAGGAAGGGAGTAGGGAGTAAGATAGCTGACTAGAAGAATCAAGAGTATGTTGCAAATGAAATAGAGATAGGATTTGGGCGATGGAGATAAACAGTAATAAAACCAGTAACTTAATGTGGGATTATATTGTAATAATTATATTTGTAAAATATGACAAAACAAGAAAATCTGGAAATACTGGACTTTTTTAGAATTTGTTGGATTTGTGGGGGGACTCCTTACTTCATGTCATTAATGTTCAGAAAAAATACTTTGGGGAGAGGAAGAGAGGGGAGAAAGTTAATTGTAAGAAAATAAAACATGTTTTCTTAATAGTAGTATTTCTGAGGTGTATGGTTTTCTTTGCATTGCTATAAAGTACATTTTTTCAGTTATTTTAAGTGTAACATGGATTGTAAATAGGTGTTGCTGTTCTTTTTTAATTTCTTTCTCCCTTCTGTCTTTCTTCTTGTTCAGTTTTAAGAAATGTACACATTGCAAAGTTAAAAAGAGGCCTGGTTAAAAGAGCGTGACAAAAGAAAAAAATAATGTGCTTTTTTTAATCTTGCATGGGGGAATGACTGCATGAAGGACCTTAGATTGATTTAGTAACAAGTTTTAAAAGAAAGGGAGTAAATGAAAAAGAGTATTGAATATTATGAGGCCTTTTCTAGCAAATGAATGTATGCTTAGTAGCAATTCTGTATCTGGCCCTCATGTCTCCATGGAGATAATGTGAAAAAGAGAAATTGACTGTCTGGTTCTCATGTCTCCATGAAGACAATCTGATAAAGAGAAATTAGTTACAGTCTAGTGGAGAGTGATTGGCTAGGGAAAAAAGAGAAGAGAAACTGGTTAGGAGATAATGTTCTCTGAAAGCATTCAGTGTTTTTCCCAGCTGGGAGAGCTATAAACATAAGACAAAATCAGTTAGCACTTAGTAGAAGCACAGGCTACACCATGCGTCTTAGCATGGATAACCTTTCTTTTAGGTTAACTCAAGTCTATAAGTGTAGCTGTCAGTTTGGAAAGTTTTTTCCTATTAGAAGGATAAAACTTCAATATTTGAAGATGTGCATAGTTTTGTGTATTAATATCAAATTAATAGGTTTTAGGGGGGTATCGGGGATTGTTTTTTTTTTTTTTTGTTTTATGGCTTTCAATAAAACAAAAAGTTTTGTAAAATGTGACATAGGCTCAAATGGATATGACAAGAAACAACTATATAAAATTGAACCTGATAAACAGTGTATGCATGTAACATAAAAGTTGGAACTAGACAGTTAACAAAAAAGGTCTTATACATAAAAGGTGGGAATAATAACTTTTTAAATGCTTTCTGTAATGTTTTTAAATGTCAATGATCTCACAGATGAATACAAAAAAGAAAGAACAGTGAACTACATTAAAAATGTAGAGTGCAAATAGTTATGTTACAGGAGACACAGAAAGAACTAAACGTGAATTTGATAAAAAATAAGGTTTTCGGGATGATTATTCAGTGGAACATCTGGGACAAAGGAAAAGAAGCATGTTTATATTAATAATGACAGATTTGTGGTGCTAAGGGGATAATGGCAAGGGAGGAGGATTACACTGGCATGCATTTATATTCCGCCTAAAACTGCTATAATGGAGCATAAGAAAATTCTGGGAGAAATAATCAGTTTTCAGCAAGGAATATTACTTATAAGTGGGGACTGGAATTTGATTTGCAGCAGTAAAGATATGTCTGGGGGGCCAGAAAGGAAAGTATAACAAAGGAGGGTAGATTTTGAAGAAAAATTTGAAAATATTTGGCATGGAAGATATGAATTTGGTAATATGAGTTTGGAGTGAATTTACATATTATTCCCCAAGATATAAAAACTAGGCTAGGCTAGACAGAATTTACATTTCACAGAAACATGTGCATTTAATTGAAGGTCTTGATACGAACATAAATAATAACTATTTCAGATCATTCACTAATAATAACTAAAATAAAAACACAGGGTAATGAAATAAAAATTAGATACTTGTGCTTTCCAACCTATCTGTTGTTGAAAAGAATGGAATTTAAGGAATGGTAGTGGAGATTATTCAGGAACTATTCAAGTGGATATAAATTACTTCTGAAAATATAGATAGATAGTGGGATAAAATTAAAGTGGAGTTTAAAAATAGAGTGAAAATAAAAGAAAGGGAGCTATGGCTGAGAAGTAACAAGAATCATTTAGAGAAATTGACAAATGTTAAAGTATTGCAGAACAGCGGGAATCTCACAGAACAAGAAGATGATCAACTGCAGAATGCTAAGCTGAAAATAAGGGTTTACCTTGATAATATACACAAGTTTACAAAGATTGCTGATAAGCAACTGTTTTTGATAACACTAGAGCACAAAACCTTTTAGCACTATGATTCAGTTCAGGCAACAGAAAGTAGGGCTGTCATCAAGCTTAGGGAACCTATAACAAGGAAGGTAACAAGAGATCCTGTAGAGGTATTAGAAATATTTCAGAAATTCTATGAAATTCTGTATAAAGCAGAGAAGTATGGAAATAAAGAAAAGATACAAATGGAAATGTTTATGGAATAACTAAATATGCCAAGGTTAGAGGTAGATGAGGCTCAATTACTAACAGTTAGGATAGGAGGAGATGAGATAAAATTGTGATGTATACCCAATCTAAAGGAAAGTCCCCAGGAATGGATGGTATTCCTGTGAAAGGAGGGAAAAAAACTGATAAATATTTGGAAGGTTTTGTCTAACAGTATATTAAGAAGACGAGGAGTACCAACATCCTGGAAGAAGGCAGTTGTAGCTGTAATACCTAAAGAGGGCAAATATCTATCAGATTCAGACTCATATAGGCCCATAGCAATACTAAACCATGATTATAAAGTGTTCATGTCTATAATGGCTAAATGAATGGCAAAAGTAATGCCAAAATTGATAGATATGGATCAGTCTGGTTTTGTGGATGGGAGGCAAACATTTCACAGCATCAACAGAACACTGATGATCCAGAAGGTAGCAGAATGTAAGAACATACCATTGCTGTTGGTGAGTCTTGATGCAGAGAAAGTATTTGACAGAGTAAGCTGGGACTTTATGAGCAGGGCAATGGAAGCATTTGCATTCCCTGAAAAGTAGGATATATGAGGGATCAGAGGTGAAAATTAAAGTTGGTGGAGTCCCCTCTAATTTTTGCTTGAGCAGAGGAACCATGTGGGGTGAACTCTTTCTCCGTTGTTATCTGCATTATATTTAGAACCACTGGCAAAGAAAACAAGGGACTCAAAAATTAAATGATTTAATTTATATGGTAGTCAAGAAAAGCTGGCTCTGTTTGCGGAGGATATTATTGTATACCTGGCAAAACCAGAAAGAGACATTACAGTGTTATGGAACATTTTGAGACGGCTTCACATATTTTCAGGATACAAACATAATGAAGCTAAAACAACAGCAATAGTGGTAAATGATGTACCCACACATGAATTGGTTCAGCAATATCAATATTTATGGCAACATGACAAAATGAAGTAATTAGGAGTATGGATTTAAAATGATTCTGATGTGGCAGCTAAGGATATGTGGGAAGAGACTAAACAAAAGATAATACAAAAACTGAGAAAGTGGAAGCTTTGTTATATGGATATGGAGAGTAAGACACACGCAGTTAAACTGTTTTAGTCCCATTAGTCTCATACACAGGTCAGGCATATTTTTATCAACCAGAGGAGAAGTTGTGGATAACAATTAATAAAGAGCTGAAGGACCTTATCTGGGAGCAGAAGATGGCAAGAGTCAAGTGGGACAAGCTGATTCTTCCAATAGAACAGGGTGGATGGGATTACCCAATTTGAAGGGGTATTTCAGAGCTACATTATATCTAGCACAAGCAAAAAACTATAATTCAAAGTGGAAAGGGATGCTGATGAAACAGGGGGTGGAGCTCAAGAAACAAGGAGAGATTGGGATTTGGGATGCAGGTCTTTAAGGGGAATAACAATAATCATACAGAATATTATATCTGATAAAGTAGCATAAAGTATCCTAAGACCTAAGCCAACATGGGAATGGAGAAAGGAGATTCTACCAACAGGGATGACTGTAATTAGGGATATACACAATAGGCAAGAGGGAAATGGAATTTATTGGAGAAAACTGGCAAAATGAACCAAGGTATTGAGAGAAAATAACTAGAGAGAGAAAGATGTTAGAATGGGAAGACACCAAAGATTTATTTGGACTGCAGGTTAGAGACTGCCTTCCCTATCAAGGACTGACATCATAATATAGGTTCATAGGTTCATAGGCTCATAGGTTCATACTAGGCTATCTGCCCTAGGGCACTTACAAGCCTAGCCCAGAGTTTTGTGGCTTACGCCACCTCTTTAGATTGAAGGATATTATGCCCATTATTTAGCTGTGCCTCTGTCAAGCAGTGACACTGATGTAATCCCTGGGGTATACCTGCGGTCTCCCATCCATTGGTCAAGATTTCTCTTGAACAAGGCCAGCGAGGTGCTCTGCCTCACATGTACCGGGATTTTGTTCCACAGCATATGGAGTCTCTGGGTGATGAATCTGTCCCTCCAGCACGTCTTATTTATGACCGTGTCAAGGTTCAAATCTCGTGCTCTTGTAGATCTGATGGATTTCGATTTTTTGAGGTGAAGCATGTTCATTAATTCTGGGTTGGACATGGCCTTGTATGTCAGGCACAGATCACCTCTGAGCAGGCGGTAAGCGACTCAGTAGAGCTGGAGCTCCTTCAATCGGGCAGCATAGGACATATTTTTGAGACCTTTTATCCTTTTGGTGAGGAACTTTTGGGGCCTTTCCAGTTGCTGCAGGTGTTGGGTCAGATACATTCCAAATGGGGCGTTGTACTCAATCATCGGTTTGATGAGTGATGAGTACAGGGGGATGATGACCTCCCTTGACCTAGATGTGAAACCCTTCATGATCAGGTGGGCAATGTAGAAGGTCTTCCTAACTACTTTGGCAACGTGGGTGTCAAATGAAAGGTTACTATCAACCTGGGTCCCCAGATCCCTGATAACCTCTTCTGTGCTTAGTGGATTGCCACCTATATGGTAGCTAGGGGCAACCTTGTTTTTCCCAAATGGTATGACTATGCATTTTTTAGCGTTTAACTTTAGGCCATGGCTTTGGCACCAGTTATCCATTTCTATGAGGCCCTTCTGAAGGATATCTGTGTCTGATGAGTTTTCAACTATGGCGCCTAGTTTGCAGTCATCCGCAAACTTTGTCAGCCATAATCCTCCTGTGCTTGCCTGTACCTCTGAAAAGTAGATGCCGAACAAGAGTGGACCCAGGACCGAGCCCTGTGGGACACCACTTGTGACAGACTTGGAATCTGACATGGCTCCAGCAACTCTAACCCTGTGGGTTCTGTCACTTAGCCAGTTTGCAACCCATCTTGTGATGTAAGGGTTTACATTTAAGCTGGTGAGTTTTTCTATGATGCCCGAGTGGGGTATCGTGTCGAAAGCCTTTGCCAGGTCAAGGTAGGCTGTGTGGACTGCCTTGCCCTCATCAATGGCCTTGGTGACTGTTTTGAAAAAGTCAACCAAGTTTAAAAGGCATGATCTGCCCTTGACAAAGCCAAATTGGGTTTGATCCAATGTCTGCAGGTCCCCTATGTCTTTATTTATGAGTTCCATAATGATCCTCTCCATAGCTTTGCAGACCAGGCTTGTCAGGCTGATGGGACGGTAGTTTCCAGGGTCGGTGGAGGCACCGCCTTTGTGTAGTGGGATCACAGTAGCCGTACGCCATTCCTTGGGTATGTATCCTGAGGTGAGGCTAAGATTAAACAGCTGCCCTAACTGTGGGCTTAATTCCTCAATGAGCTCATGGAGCACACAACCAGGGACACCATCTGGTCCCATGGATGCTGTGTTTTTCGCCTTTGAGAGAGCTATTTTTACCTGAGCATTTGAGATGTCTGGGAAGCTACAATCCTCTGGTATAGATATTTCTCCTTTTGGGGGGGAGGGGGGGAGAAATTTGCACTGAACCTGTTTGCCAGTATGTTGACAATGTCCGTAGGTTCAGTGATCTTTACATCGTTTTGAACCAGTTCTGAACATATCTGGGAGTTTCCTCCCAGGTTTCTAACATAACTAAAGGCCTTGTGATTGTCTTTTGAGTCCGTGGCAATTTTTTGTTCAAAATTTGCCTTGGAGGATTTTATGAGAGATCTTAGTTTTTTACTTACAATGATCAAGGGTGTCTTCCCCTTTAAGGATTTTGCTCTATCTTGTAGTAGCTTTCTCCTTTTGTTGTAGAGCTTGTTTATGGCTGGGGTCCACCAGACTGGACGCCTGCCTTTGGTACAAAGGGTCTTTGTTTTGTTTGGGATTGCCTGATCCATGCAGTCCTGGAGGTGCTAGTAGAAGGCATTTGTCAGTGATTCAGCGGCTTTAGTGATGGTTTCCACTGGCTCTGGGGCCTTGAAGGAGACCACACCAGTCCTAAGAAGTGTGAAGTCGGCTTTAGAGAAGTTCTTCACTGTGGTCTTTTTTGACTGGGGTGGGGGCGGAAAGTGGACTTCCAGTGAGATTAGTTTGTGATCTGATCTCACCAATGAAGGGTATACCTCTGGTGTGGAACATTGTGACCCCATGTTCGTGATGATGAGATCCAGTATGTTTTCACCTCTTGTGGGCATGGTGACTAGTTGTTCCATGGCATTAGAGTTTATGAACTCTAGGAACCTTTGGGCTAGAGTGTTGGGGCTTGAGTAGTGATCCCAGTCTATGTTCGGATAGTTGAAATCACCTAGTATGATGGTGTTTGGGGTTACATTTATCCCCTCCAGAGTTTTCAGGAATGCCGTGTGAGGTTCCTGAGTTTGAGAGGGTGGCCTGTAACATGCTACAAATTTCAGAGCAGTTTTGCCTATGGTTACTTGCACCTGGATGGTCTCCGATGCATCATGCGTTGCCACCAACCTGGAAGTGAGGGTGTCTTTGATGAATATAGACACCCCTCCTCCTTTTTTGGTGTTGTCCGGATTTTGGGGCCGGAACACATGATATGAGGTGAAACCTGATAGTGCCGGGGTGCTCTCAGGAGCCTTGAACCAGGTTTCAGTCACAGCACAGACATCGATGTTCTCCATACTGAGAAGGGCTTCGAGTGCATGCATCTTGAGGTTGAGACTTCTGGCATTGAGCAGCATTACCGTTAGTTTTTTTCCTTTGTTTTGTTCTAGGGTGGTAGGTTTAGAATTTGAGCCTGGCCTAAAAAAGGCACTGTGGGGGTGGCAAGAGCCTTTGCCAATATCCGGAAGCCCAGGGGTGACAGGTGCAAGCGATCCCTTGCGAAGCAACGTGGCTTGTCCAGTATGTCATCCCAGGCAGACAGACATTGGATCCCCTTTGAATGACACCAGTGATTAAGCCAATTATTAAAGCTGATCATCTTGTCTCTGTACTGTGGCATCATTCTTGGTGAAGGCAGGATACTGCTCAAGGTCAGGGTCATACCTGCCTGGGCTACATAATCAGAGAGCTCCTCTATGTCCCTTATCATGTAGTCCAGGGAGGTGCGTCTCAGGTCATTCACACCATATAGGCAAAGATAAAGAAATTGGGGGCCCTTAACAAAAGACCAGACCAGTACTGGTAGAGTTTTTAGTAGAATCTAGAAGAGAAACTGCCATTAAAAAAGGAATAATTAGTACAGCATATAAAACATTGTATGATAACTGTAAGAATCAGCCAGAGTAAGTTAGAAAGGATTGGGAAGAGAATTTGGGTAAGCAATTCACAAGAAACAATGGGAGGATATATGTATGCCTCCCAAATCTAAAACAAAATCTAGAAGTTTTAGGATTTTTGCTTGGAAATATTTACTTAGATATTTTTATACCCCAAGTAAATTCCAAAGAATTTTTCCTCAGGTAGACAGCAAATTTTGGAAGTGTGATGGGAAAGAAAGAGGTAATTGGGAACATATTTTCAGGGAGTGCAGTGATTTGGTGGACTTTAAGGATTCCTGTGGGATGCACTGTTGGAGATGCTGGGTGGGCAGATTGGTGTGACAAGAGAGATCATTTTTCTGAGCTATGATACAGAATCAGAATTGCCTAGACATGGTAAGGCCTTGCTGTGATTAATTATGGTGGCTGACAAAAAAAAAAAAAAAACAATTACTAGAAAATGGAAATCAAAATCTAAACCAACTATACTAGAAGTACTGAATATAGAGACAAGATAAATCAACTGGAATGGAGATCTTTAGAAAAGGGTAGGAGCAAACTACATAGGAAAAATGGGAATTGTAGAAACAATACATACAGGGGAGGAATACGCTTTAAAAGAAGGCAGGACTTGAGCTATGTAATGTTTGACTGAAAATGATTGGGTAGATTATAAGTGATGTATAATGTTTGCAAATGGGAGTGTGTCATAATGGTTTGTGATATAAAATGCTTGCAACTAGAATTGTGTCGGTGTGGTTTGTTTCCATTTATATAAATGTATGATTGCCTATGTCGTAAGTGATGGTTTAATAAAGATGTTTCTTGTTTAAAAAAAAGAGTGCAGGAATTGAATAATTTATGTAATGTTGCTTAGGTTATATGATATATAGCAATATATATGAAGTATAATGTTTGTAAAGATGAACTTGTTAATACAATTTGATTACGTTTATATAAATGTAAATTTGCCTATGTCACAAGTGATAATTCAGTAAAGGTGTTTAAAAAAAACTCTGAATCAGCTGCCACAAAAATCTAGACTTGTTTTACATAGTCCAAGAAAAGCACATGTATTTGTAGAACATTCCAGTAGCAGATCTTGTTGTGGTTCCAAGGACATAGCTAGGGTCTCAGATCTAGTACCAGCATTCAATACCTTCTCCAGTGATCTGGAAAGCAGGGTACTGGTCTTGCACAGGAAGAAAATGCGTGCATCATCCTGTTAGAGCTATGAGCTGACAAATGCATATAAAGCAATACAAAGGGACTGTCATAAAACACAAAGGAAAAATTACCATCATGCAAATAAATCATAAGAGAAAGACATTGCAAGTTATCTTAGAGAGCCTTGAATGGCAGGAAAGCATGCCATTGAGTGTAACTGTAATGCCACAGATGTTTGCACAAACGTGGTAGCCACATGTACCATGGTAACTAGGTATATCTACCTAAGATTGCAACCTTTACCAGAAAGTGTTAGGGGCAGTTGTTAAACACCACTGTGTATAAGAAATTGTGATTTGGGACCTCTTCTGGATAAGAAGAGGAGTACTATGCAGTCCACTAAGTAAAAGCTTATTCATCCCCAAGTTCCTAAATGCATCAGAAACTATCTAAATAAACAGTGGTCCTTTAACTGCAGGCATTCAGGGACAAAACAATTAAAGAATGGCTTTGAGAAATAACAGGCATGGAGCTGGGATAGAGGCCAGTGTAGTCAGCAAGAAGCATCTTCTCTCACACAAGAGGAAAATGCTTAATACTGACTGTGTAGTACCTGTCCCCATGCACCCCCTCACATCCTGGTGGGAGACTGTTGTACTTCAAAGAAAACTGGTTTGGTCTGACCTCAAACCTGCAGGTAAGAGAGGTAATTGCTCCTAGTAATAAGATAGAAATCAAATCTTTCCTTCCATTTTAAAAACTGCTCATGTCCTACCTCTTAACCAAGTTAGCATAGATTTCGCCTAACTTTGCCTTTTTTGAAGCAACTATTGCTTTGTATAGCTACAAAGAAAAAAGTCTCAAAGGAGGAATTAGGAAGATATTTTTACTCAGTACTATTTTTAGTGCCAGAATGGGAGACTCCCTACAAGCCTGTCTTCAATCTCTCCAGCTTAAAAAGGATCTCCAGTGGAAAACAGTTCAAAATAATAACCTTGCAGGCACTCCACTTCTGCTCATACAGAATTCACTAATGGTAACTCTTAGCATGAGGGATGCTTACTTGTACACTTGCATTCACATGAACATATGCAGTTTTTCCACTTTGCACTTAGGACAGAACACCAATTGCCATTTCGTCAGACCTTTGTACCTAGGGTCTCTATGAAATGCTTAGCCCCACTCTTTGTCCACCTCAAAACAAAGAGAATTAATTTATACCCTATATGAACAACTGCCTAATCCAAGCATCCCTGTAGGTGGAGTCCCACAGGTCATTTCTTCAGGCAGTTCAGCCTGTACATCATTTCAAAACTGCAGATATCCAGCCAGACACCAGCAATGACCAAGATTTTCTTGAGGGTTTTGCAAGATTACAAGCATCCAAACTGTTTCTATCTCAGGAGAAAGCTCTCACCTTGAAGTTCTTTGCCCAGCTAGCCCAAAAGACACATCTGACAACAACAGTCTGCTTGACGTCACAGGGTTACACGACTACTTCTGTTCTGATGATTTCCTTTGACCAGTATCCATAAGAGGAAAGTAAAGTGGTACCTCAGAAACTTATGAGGGTGGCACAGTCACAATCAATAGACTTATCTTTCTGATCCTTAAAAGTCAGAAGGCAGTTCAGGTGCCGAATGCACTAATACAGGTCAATCCAAGTATTATGTATTTTTTCTTTATCTTTATCTTTACCTTTGTTCATCTGCAGTTGGTGGGTTTGCCCTTTATGGTGTAGGACTGTGTGACTTTTGTCTTTTTGAATATAAAAGAACAGAAACTATCTCTTGAAGTGTGTTGGGCCTCCAGACTTACTAATTTCTCTTGTGAATGTAAGTAAACAAAAATGAATGACTAGGAACCATAGTTTGAAATGGGGTTGTTGCTGGACTTAATAGCTTGCACATCACTAAGATACCAAGATGGAGTCAATGGAGAGGAAGCAGACCTGGATATGTATTGTCAAATTCTATTGTTGCAGGACTGAATTGATTACAACTTTTGTTCCTAAGAAACATTGCTACAACAATTACTAAAGCAAGCCTACTTGTTTTTCTCAGGCCAGCAGTATGAAGGTGATGTCATGTGATAAACATTAGGTGCTGGGGAAAGCACTGTAAATAACTGTATACTATACAATGCTATGCTATGATATATAACAACATTTTAACTTGTTTGGGATGGACCCATCTGTGAGTATTAATAATTAATTTATTTAACTTATGATAGTTAATGACAGCATTTACTGTATATGGTAGCAGATACACAGGGAACTTAAGTATCTGGGGCTTATGCTTTTCCAGATGTGTCCTGCCTATTTTTTTGCCTTTATTTTATTTTTCTGTGTGCCAACCTATGTATATTTTAATTGGTATTTGCACTGTTTTCTTTATTATTTAAATAAAATTCATTTATTCACCTTTATTTTTTGAGGCTGGCATCTGTTATTTATTATAAGGATATTTATACACTTTTCTGAGATGAGGGTAATCATCATTTACACTGTTGGTTAATAAAGTCACTAGGGCTAACCCACAAGGAGTTAAAGCAAAAGAAAATACAAACACAATTCCACGGCTACTGCAACCGGCAACTGATCAGCTGGGCATTAAACAACTGTGATTTGGGAGTGTATTCTTGGTTGGTTCTTTTTTGGTTCCTGTGGCTGTGCTTTTACATCGACGCTGCCCAGCTGTTCAGTTGCCGGTTGCAGTAGCCGTGGAATTGTGTTTGTATTTACTGTTGGTTAATAAGCTGCATGGCACATGACTGCATATGCCTCCTACTACTACTGCTGCTAGTGAAAGAGATTAATTGGGATAGTTTGCATTTCTCTTAAGAGCTGCAGGTAACAAGAATTCCATGGTTATTCCAGGGTAGTGGCAGTTCTATTGTGCCAGGAAGGAAGCTGTGGGGAATTGCAGAAATCTGCCAGCCTTCCCTTGGAATTGTGTGTGTGTGTGTGTGTGTGTGTGTGTGTGTGTGTGTGTGTGTGTGTGTGTGTGTGTGTGTGTGTCTGTGTGCATGTGTGTAAAAATAATAATTTGGTTGAAAGGTAGTAACAATTGATAAAAGAGCACTGCAAGACTTTGTTCAAAGAGTGGTGAAACATTCAAGACAGTATGACACCTGGCGACACTTAAAGCAGAGGTAGACAGTACCACAGTGATGTGGTACATAAGAAGAAGAATGAGGTTCTTATCTACTGTGCTGGTTAGCGATGATGGCATGCGATATGGCCACTGAGCAGTATCTCCCCCACTAATTCAGCTTACCTGCGTTAGCTAATTTACCAGCTAAGCTGGTTTTCTTCCATCTTGTGCAACAGGAAACAAAACAATTGGGACAATCTAAAATTGATACAAGCATAGGGACTCTCAGACGTGGACTTGGTTGCTTTGCAGGACTATCAGCAACAAATGCACTCAGTACAAGACACCCACACAGGGAAGTTTAGACAGCGAATGCTTTATGTAGCCCATTGGAAAGAGACCTGCTGCATGCATTCTCATCATTTCCTCTGCTCCCAAGAGTGCTTCTAAAATCAAAACAAGAAAAGGCAAGACTGATGTCTGTACCCCACCTTGGTCAAGACAGCTCCCAGCTAGTACAAATGATTAAAACTAGGATTTTACATCTGCCAAATCCCTGCATACTGCTAGCAGATAAAAAAAGGATTCTCTGGTCCACCCAAGCATTAAAAATCTCATGTGGATGGTTTCTTCCCATTTTTTTCAATGGCCAGTTCCTGTAAAAGTGGTGTGCAGAAAACCAGGAAGCTCATCACTAGGAACTCTTACCTGAATAAATGGAAGAGATTCTCTGGTGTTCAAAGAATTAAATGGAGCCTATTGTTAGCCCTACACATATTATTCAGAAATCAAAACTACCTGAGCTTCTTAAGTGCTTTACCTTATGCATCATTTCAAAGATATTTATGAGCTCATGGCATGCCTCTCTGTGGGTTGTCTTTTATCATCTCACTCTGCATTTAAACATTTCCTGAAGAGACTCTTCCACCTGAAGTTGACCAAGCTTTCTTTTTGGAAGTTAGAACTTTGTGATATAGATGCTAATCCACTTCCTTTTGAACCAATTACTTCAGCATCTCAGAACTTTTTATTTAAGAATGTTCACTGTAATCACCACCTGTACCAAGGAAACCTCTGAGCTATAAGCCTTCATGTACAGGAAGTTGTATACATTTTTTAAGTCAGACGTTTTGCCAAAGGTGGTTTCAGAATTAAGTCAAGGCATTCAGCTGCCAGCTTTCTGTTCTAAACCACATAATAAAGGGAACAGGATATTGCATTTGACGGATGAGCACACGCCATTAAATATTACATTGTCAGGACAAGGGAATGTAGGTAGATGGATTGGCTCTTCATCTTCTCTATACTGGATAAGCAAGGCAGACCTGCATCTACAACTTTGCACAGTATTATCTTCTGCCATGAGCACGTCAGCAATGAACTAGAAAAATAAATAAGAGCACATTCTACTAAGAAACTTTCTTCAAAAATGCAGTAGTACATTTTGTGAGGCAGCCAAGTGGAATGCCATTCACACTTTCTCCAAACATTACAGACTGAACATACAATCCAGGAAAAAACAGGGTTGCCACTGCAGTCTTGCAAGGCATGTTGTAACCTCCTTCAAGATATGGACTCAGGCTATCCCTTGGGTAATAAGCTGCTTTAGTACTGTAATGTAATGTAAGGAATTATATACTATAATTGATTCTTATAATGAATATAATATGGTCACCATAAGTATAGATGTTCAAATAACAAGATCACCCCTCCATTATATTTGCCAAACCACCATCTACTTCTCTTTGAAACTTACTCTCTGTGGGAAACATTCATGTGGCAAACCAATTTTGGGTTAGAAGAGACCAGGCAGCCTTTCTGTATCTTGCAAGGCCTTCCCTTCTAGGCATCTCAGATGATCAAATAGCTTTAATAGAGACTAGTACAGCAGAGCAGCTAATTCAGTCCTTCCTCCCAGAGTTCTTCTACCTTCATGATTTGTTATTGACTTCTTACTCCAAAAAAAAAAAAAATGAGAAAAAATAATTATATATAGTATTATACTTTTGTTCTGACATACTAATGTAATGTTCTTACCGAAAATAGAAAGAACTCTAGAAGTTAAATCAAAAAGGAAAAGGAGTCAAAATGTCCAGGATAATAATATAGAAAAATAAATACTGTATATAAAAGAAAAAAAAAACTTATAGTGTGTGTATGTTGTATACCTATACATATTTTTTTTATATAAATTATTTTAATATTTTGGCAATTTTCAGTAAAAATGTCAACACTTTATTCAGTTAAATAAAAGATCTCAAATCACAAAAAAAAAGGCAAAGATCACAAATTGTCACATTTTGTTGGAAATTAAGAAAGTTTGAAGTAAAAAGAAAGAAGTAAGTAATTTATGATCATATAGATCAAGTGAGTCAAGCTAAGATCAGTATTTTTATTCTTGAGTATTTTTTTTTCTAATCTTCTTCTACAAGCAATACATTCTAATTACATTATAGACTAAGTGAAGCTAAATCTGAACTGGTTAATAGCAATCTCACTCTTGACTAAGGTACATATGAACTCTGACCATCACCATCCCCCTTCTATAGTAGCACCATCTATCTATGAAAGGATGGCATAATTAAGGCATAGATTCAGTATCTAGGTTCAGTATTCAGCAGATTCGCATACCAGTAATCAGTACTTACCAGACACCTGCAACCCCTGAGGGACAATCCCTCACCCAACAGAGACAACAACAGGAGGACAAACAAGAAAGCTACAGGAAAGAAAAAAGTCTGACAACAAAAAGTCCTTACACTGCATATATGGGGCACATATGCCTGGCTGTCACAAGGCAGTCTCCCTACTACCCTCTGGCACAAGTACACACCTGGGCAGAATCAAATTCACTGACCTGGACTCCAGGGACCTAATGCTACACATTGATGACATGGACCTTAACATATCACTTAGAGATAGGGGGTGGAGATATATGGTGATCTGAGAATAGGTGGTCCATGTGAAGAGAGATCCATCCTGCCCTCCCAGCTCCTCTCTCCTCTTCAACAGACTTCCTCTTCAAACATGTTCAAATTCTGGCTGGGGGTGATCAAATTATTCCTAGGGAGGGTGTTACAGGTAATTCACTATTAGGAAGCATGGCATTCTTACCTATGTACCCTTGCCTAAAACTTTACACTAGACCAGGTAGGAGGGGGGGGCAACTAGGTTGTTAGATAGGTAGGTTTGTAAGGGGACCTATGTTGTTAGCCTAGTAACCTGGCAGAATGTGCCTAAGATGAAATACAATCAAATTGAATAATGTTATAATTAATGTGAGAATCACTTCATTAGAATTAAGAATGCTAAAGCTTAAAATGTAAGGCTTCATCTTTACTAGGTCAAATAGGTAAAAAAGAAATAGCCTGTTAGCCTGTTACATACTATTCTCCTGATTTGACTATATACAAACCCAATTTGATCCCAAGGAGAAAGGATCTACTCCTTGTACAGTCCTTCAATTAATGGACAAAATAATGGACAAAGATATGGGGTGTTTGTATGATTGCACTACTGTTATGCTGTATGAATTCACAATGTATGCAATATCTTTAAAATGAATATAATATTGCAGGAATAAAATATACATTGGTATATCAATAGATTTCAGTACATACCAGTATCTAGAAAATGAGAATCCCAGGGTACCAGCCATTTTTGGGGTACCAAAAATCCATAAAGACATGGAAAATCCGCCTTTAAGGCCTATTGTTTCTGCCCAGGGATCTAAGATTTCACCCCTTTAAAAGTTTCTAGACTGGAAACTTAAATCTTTGTGGGGTAGACAGCAACATTAATTTAAAGATTCCTGGGAATTTCTGAGTAAAATCGTTCCTGAGTTTAATGTTCCTAACCTACAGTTTCTCACTATAGATGTGATTGATCTTTTCTCTGTTATACCACATGAGAAAGGATTAACTTGGTTAGATGAAGCTTTGAGAGAAGGAATACAGGCCAGTGACAATGATATTTTCTTAGTCATGGAATTGGTGGATTTAGTATTACATAACAATTTTATTTACTTTTCTGGTGAATATTTTAAACAGAAATCCGGGGTAGCAGTGGGCGCCAACTGTGCCCCTACCTACGCTGACATTGTCTTGTCAGTATGGGAGAAGAAGTATATTATTAATAGTGAATACAGGAATAACTGGATATTTTACTCAAGGTTTGACCGGTACTATAGGGGAATTTATGAATTATTTAAATTCCACCACTGATTTTTTGACCTTTACTTATCAGGTCAATTCTGAAAGGGTCAACTATTTGGATGTGACATTAAGTATCCATGATACCGGTTTCAAATCCTCCATTTACAGAAAACCCACCTTTTCCAACAGTTATATCCATTATAATAGTTCACATCCTAGATATCAGAAAAGGGGCATAGTCAAGGGCCAGTTTATAAGGGCCTCCCGCATGACATCAGATGATTTAGAATACCAATTAGAATGTTCTAAACTTATTAAGATGTTTCAGGAAAGGGGTTACCCTGAATAATTTATTATTAGTATTCACCAAGAGGTTCAGGAAGGCAGGAATACTAAATATCAACCTATTTTAGGTACAGGGAAGTTGGTAAACTCTAAAGGAAATGGTGGGCAACCCGGACTCAATCAAGAGTTCCATAAAGCATTTATTACCGAATATAGTGCCAATTCTGGGACTATCAGGAATATAGTACAACAGGAATGGGACACCTTTTGTGATATCACAGACCTTACCAATTTAAAAGGAAAAACAGTAAAAACTGTGTTCCGAAAGGGGAGTAACATCAAGAATTTATTAGAATATGAACCCAGTATAAATAGATATTCCAATCAATGTAAGGGTACCTATAGGTGCGGCACGTTTGCAATGTAAATATATTTCTCACATGGACAAAATATTTCTTTCAGCAAGAAACAGATGGATAAGGGCAACAACGTTTTCAAATTGCAATAGCCAAGGGGTAATATATTTGGTGACCTGTCAATTATGCCAAGCATTTTATGTTGGCAAAACTGAAAGACATCTTAAGAGGAGGATATATGAACATATTTATGAAATACAGAAACAGAATTCTAATAATGCCCTTTATCGGCATTCTTTAAAATGTTCACAGGCCAAGTATGAGTTTTTTTGTCATAGAAACTATGGCCCGAGACAATAGGGGGGGGTCCCTGGGAGATAAGATTGGAACACAGGGAAACCTGTTGGCAGATAACATTAGAAGCCAACAAGACCCCTGGACTAAATGATACTATATCTATTGTACCACTTCTTAAATTGAAAGCTGGGAGATTGTAATATATTGTTTTTTTATGTTTTATTTGTATAAGTTCCCTGATAGTATTTCTATGTATCTAGTTCTTAAAACACTTATGCATTTTATATATTTTATACATATATATATATTTATATGTTTTGGTTTATTTTAGTGATGTTTTAAACCAGTGGCGTTTTTAAAAAATATATATAAAAAAATACATGATTTTCATTCAGTGTCAGTAAATGTGCTTGTATTGTTTTAAATCTTAATTAATTAATTGGGTTAATTGTTTTTAAAAAAAATATATAAACAGGGTATTGATTAACCACTGTGTATCTGATGAAGTCAAAGTTTTATGTTGACGAAAACGTTATTTTGTATTTTACTGACGTTAATAAAGTGAGTGGTTGTGGCCTTCTCCGGACTGTTTTTTTGGATTTTCTTGAAATAAGTACTTGTCAGTGACAAATGTTGGCTTCCATTGCAGTGGTAGTGTTGCAGTCACATGTAATGGAGTGGTGAGAATTGGAGATGACTTGAAAAATATCAAGTCACAAATTGTGGCACTGCAGTCCTGAAAAATACAAAGAAAAAGTCCACATACTTATGCTTGCCAATTGCTACTCATTGCTGGGTATTAGGTAGTAACACTTGTCAAAGAATCAAGGCTATAATACTGTATCTGTTCCCTACTATTTTTTCTGCAGAAAACATTTTTATTGTTAAAAATTAACTACAACACAAAAGTAAGTGAGTTCATACATTCACATGTAAATAGAGCACCAAATGATATCTGCAATCACATAAAATACAGTGTAATATTCTTCTTCCTTATATTTGGCTACTGCTACTCACCACCAGGTCTCAGAGTACAAAAAACACAAACAAAATCACACTAATGTAGTATAACACAACACAACCAAAACCATGATGCTGTTCATTGCTTCCCATGATCATCTATTTTTTGTAAGTTCATTTGCATGTTTCAATGAATGCAGCTTCTAGATGTTGTATTTTACTGCCCCTCAATAAAAACATGAATTGCACAGCAAAAATATGTGAGCTTCTACATCCACGTGCAATCAGTGCATTAAATATTTGAAATTATGTAAAATAAAAAGAAATATTCATCTTATGTATATTTGACTATAATTTCACTCTAAGTATCAGAGAATAGCAGGTAACAAACCTTTATGAGGACCACAATGTTGTACATTGCTTTCCCATGATGATCTTTTTTTTCTAAGTGCATTTACATCATAAAATTAATACAACTTCAGGTGATGCATTTTCCTGACCTCTGATAATATGCTTTCTGCAGCTGAATGAATACAAAACTTAACCATGCAGAGACCAGTTTTAAAGGACAGTCAAGGAGTCCAACAATATTGTGACACCTCAATGTAAACATTGTATCAAATAATATTTGTAATCAGGCAAAATGAAGTGAAACAGTTCTACTGCTTGTATTTGGTTGTCTTATTATCGGGTAAGAAAACAGTGATTGTCAAAGAATCAAAACAATATTGCTGCATGCTGCTTTCACATAATCATCTTTCTTCACAACCACATTTTACAGCAGAATTAATACAACTGTCATATGCTACGTTGTTCTGCATGTGGCACAGTAGAATTAAAATAGCCTGTAGATGCTGAGGTAATCCACATTACCATGACATTCACATGCTAAAAGTGTACCATGTAGTATTTGTAATAATACAAAATATAAAATATAATGTTGTTGTTGTTTGTCTTTTCGGCTTTTCCCGGTCAGGGGTCGCCACAGCGGAACTCCGGTCCGCTAATGATTGGCAGTCGATTTTTATGGTGCCGAGTTGCCAGCCCGATGCCCAAACTTCAGCTTAGGCACGGCCATTCACACATGTCTTTCAAAGGCCACTCAACCGCAGAAATTTAAAATATAATATAATATGAAATATTAATTTTGCTTAGATTTGATTATTGTTTTTCATTATGAGGTATCAGGTAGTGATGTGTGTCCAACTGTTAACATCATAGTGCTGTCTGTTACTTTCCACAGATCAGCTTTTCATGATAACATTAGCACAATAGATTTAATATTGTCCCCAAATGCTAAGCCATGTGAGCAGTTTAATTTAGATTACCTTCAGATGTTGTGTGCTGTATAGCAGAATGAATACAGTATTCAATTGTGCTAAGTAAACATTACTCCAAGCGATATCTGTAATCACATAAAGTGAAGTGAAATATTTCTCTTGCATATGAATGCACATCTCTTTCTAAGGGGTATCAGATAATATTGTTTATCAAATAGCATTCTGAGACGTTAAAGGAAAAGCAACATAAAGTATTTTGCTACTGATAAAAATAATTTTACCTGAATGGAGATGAAGCATTTTGCTTTGGTCTTTATGTATGTGCTTATGCTGCTCTTTGTGTGGTTGCATAAATAGAGCCTCCAGATGCTAAACAGTTTTGCAAACAATATTAAAACAGCTTTGATGTGCAAAGGTGATCTATGTGCAGTTAAATGAATATAGCCTTGAGATGTGAGCTATTCTGTGCATGGTAAAGTTAATATAAATGTGAATCTGATATTACTTAAATCAAGCTGAAACATTTTGTTTTACACTTTATGGCCATAGGGATGCAACATACAGCACTTTCAAATTATCGCATACTGCAGAAAAGCGCATATGGTACCCTGCTCTTCACAAGTCATAAGAAAAAAGGGACACCAATTGTTAGAAAGAAAATGGCTTCAAGTTTTCTTCCAGTTCCTCAGTGCAAGACATGGCTCCTTGTCCTCCTTGTTACTAGTCATGTGATATTAATTAAGCAATGCCCTTCTCAGAGGCACATCATTTTGATATTTTATTCATTTGCATATATGATTGCTTATTTCCCCATTTGCATAGAGGCCTTTGAAGCATCTTTCTGACTGAAGCAACTTCTGCACTTGCACATGCATGCAAACAAAATATATGTTTTTCAGTTTCTGCCCATAATGATCCTTTACAAATTCTGATTTACAGGGAAGCACTCATGCTCATTTCTCATGGTGTTTTTTTTTCTTTTTTCTTTTGTCTAAAATGAGCACCGTGTAACAATTCACTGATATCTTTTTCAATTTAAAACCTTATTTTTGTAATATAAGCTAGATCATAGTTCAAAAGATAAGATGGCAAAGACTTCAGTACAGTACAACTAAATCTGAACAGCCTTTAGGGATTAGATTAGTCAATGCATTATAGTAGAGTATATACAGATTCTCTTTTTCATAAGCAATATGTGTAGGCCTCTGTTGCTACAGAATAAAGTAGGCTCACCATCAAAGATTTGCAAAGATAAGGGAGCAAACCCCTTTAACTTCTTCTTTATATTTTCTTTGGAACCATGAACACCTTTTCTTTAAGCAGCACTGCTTGGTTTTATTCCTTAAACTACACGATGTAGCACAGAGAATACACAACTCTTGCCTTCAGAGGATATAATAGAAAAATCATGAAAAGGGTTTCTGCTATGTTTGCTTATTTTCATCAAGGATAGTCATATTATTAAGGTGTGACACAGATCAACTAATAGTCTGCTGCTCACCATAATCTGACAGTCCCATATATTTACTATTATTTTTTTAATTTTATAATTTTTTACCTCGGTTAGTGGGCTTGGCTGGCTAGAGTTTATGAGTTCCCATAGATATGAGATGGAATCCAGGACCACGTTAGCCAAAAGGATACTGGGTGTTACAGTGCTGCATGTTAGTATTCATACAGAAGCTGTCAACACTACTGCAGATTCCTTCCCATCACACAATGCATGCCAGCATTCTGGGGTTGGCTATCAGCACCACCGTCTACCCCTCCACTTTTTGTATGATGAAAATATACTCTCACAGTATTCCAGATCATGTGAGAGATATGAATCATGAAGCAGATGACATCAGTAATGGGACAATACATGATGTTCAGAAAACTAGTGTCTCTACATTCTCGATCTCTACTCCCATAAACAAAAGACCACTTCACCGACACGAAATTCAGGCAGACTAAATCACCGACAATGCAAATCACCAAAAAAACACTTGATGAACTTTCAAATCACTGTATTTCCATTTAGGGAACTAGAAGTAACATCCATCGCTTTAGTTTGCCGGAAATATTTACAAGAGCGGGTTTTGCTATACAATGTCTAGTACAGATCAGAAGTTTTGGTTGATAATGTCAGTAACGCTCCTGGAGTTCTAGGAGCAGTGTACAACACTGTCATATCGCAACGAAATAAAGAGATGCTTGTTGTTGATTGTTTCATTTATCATTTAGAAAGGACAAGGAACAGCTGCAAATACTGGGGGTGTAAGTATAAAATAGCAGACAAATGTAGAGGTAGAGCTGTGACAACTATATTGGCTGACAGGGAATGCTTAGAGAAATCTGTTGCGCAGAGCCATGCAGGTGACCCAGGTGAAATTCAGAAATACACAAGTTTGTAATGACCTCAGACAAAGAGCCTACTGGTGGATGACGCTTTAGCGTCTACCTCATTAGATACTATGCATGCCTTACCCCCTAGAAAAGCTCTGTTACAACAAGTAGGTTATGTGAGACAGAAAGTATTTCATAAAGAAAAAGATGCAAATGTAACATTAGATAATATAGATTTCAGTCCTTATCCTTTGATAAGTGGTACATTTGTCAGCAAAACTTTGAGTGATAGTACTACAGGAACGAAAGTAGCTGTGCTTACTCCTAACAATCTGTATGATTTAAGCTGGGCAAGTATATGGGTTATGGATGGCACTTTCTTTTGTAAAGGTGTATGCTGTCAATAACTTTATTCTGTCCATGGATTAGTTAAGTTTGGAAGTCATAGTAAAGCTATACCACTGATATTTTGCTTAATGTGTAAAAGTCTTTGAAATCTTACAATTACATGTGGCATGGTATCTTCCATTTATTATCTGAACATGGGTTTCAAGCTACAGTTATATATGTGCTGTCTGACTTTGAAATTGCTGCAATGAAAAGAGTTTGTCTGAATGTCACTGGTGCTATTGCTAAAGGTTGTTTATTTCATTTTGGCCAAAACTTATGGCAAAAGGTGCAGCAACGTGGACTTTGTGCTTTATACAATAGTAATATCAGTTTCCAAGTGAATGTAAAAAGTTTAGTTGCATTAGCATTTCTTGAAGAAGAACTTGTGCCTGAAATGTTCCAAATGCTTAAGGGCAGTTTCCCAACAGAAGAAGAGAATTACTCGGCTATTTTTCTGACTGGTATATCCATGGAAAATTAAGGAAATTTAATACCAGAACTGCTTCATCTGTACGGTTTCCACCTTTATTTCAAGTGTCATTCTGGAATATTCTGGCGTTGAATGAACTCAGAACAGCATGGAGGTGTGGCATAGACGCTAAGTGTATCCTAGGTAGTAGAGGTACTGACTTGTCTATTTTGATTCATGCTCTACGAAGGGAACAGAATAGGGTGGAAGAATTCCACACTGTTATGGCAACTGGTGTCCCCCCTTCTCCAAAGAAATGTAAGTTACTGCAAAGACACTCGCAATTTCAAAGTGTACTAGACAATAAAGACTGATACGGCCATCTAGAATTTGTTAAAGCTATTGCCAAACTGCTGAAGATTTAAAAGTAGTAGGTTGCTCATATTGTTTTCTAATCTGTCTTGTCACTTCAATGGTCATAATTTACAAGGGTATCAATTATGTATGTTTGAAGCTCATGGTATGGTATACAAATGTCTGATTTTGTTTTACTAATAAGTTTGTGAAGAGAACCAGAACGGCATGTGCTGCTGCAGAAGGAGTCCTGAACACATGGTTTGCTGTTATCGGTGATTTATTTTCTGGAGAGAAGGATGATGGACATAGAAAGGCGTCAGTTTCTAAAAAGTCACTTCTGAGAAATTGTAATTATACGGGAAAAGTTTGTTTGGTATTATTGCTCATTTGAGAGTCGGTCATGTGGTATTTGAGTTTAGCATGCTCGTTAGTGCTTTGTATGGATTATGGGTATATTCAACGTTAAACTACAGCAGAGTTCCACTTCAGTTTGATTTATACTTGGATAGGTTTGCAAGTAATTATATGCTGGGAAGAGATGTGATTACGTTACACTTTAATTTGTCGGAGAGTTTTGTACAGGAAGTAAAACAGAAGGGGATGCTCAGTATGGACTTGTGAGCGGTAGCAAGGTTACGGCATGGTGTCGTTTGCATTGTCATTGATTTGAATTTTGGTTATTTAATATTTGGCCACTAGGTGGTCAGTGAAGTGCATTTTCAGCAATTTGCATTGTCGGTGATATGGTCTCGGTTAAATGGGTGTCGGTGAAGTGGTCTTTTGTTTAAATGAAGGAGAGCCATATATACATATATCCTCTAGGTTCAGAGCTCCTGCCATCATGATTTATTTTTATATTATTATTATTATTATTATTTCTTTACTCCTATAATTATGCTATCCAATACAGTTTTCTCCAGGGTTTGCATTGAAAAAACAGTATGCTCCATACCTATTCAACATAATAAACATCATGACACTTAGTAAGCTAGGACAGTTAATTACATAGGAGTTAACTAACCTCACTGCCCAGCTGACTAGTGTTTCAGATCAGACATGCTCAATAAGAATATATGTATTTTTTCTACCCATATTAATTAGAATAAATAAATGTGATAAGATAGAAAGAATGCATGCCTTTTCATGTATGAATATATGGCTAATCAAGCCATAAAGAAATATTTATTTATTTATTTGATTTTATTTTTACATTTGTTAACCTTAGTCCGACTGGGCCCAGAGAGCCCTTCTTCAGTGGAGGCCTGAAGAGAAAAGCTCCAAGAAAGTAATTAAAAAAATAATAAAAAAAAAACCAACAATTCAAGTTGCAAGATACTAAACAGTACAAAAACAGAGAAAGAGAAATATACAATATGAATGCATACAAGGCAAAAGTACAGTAGTTTGAGAATGCAGTAGCAATATGTTTGAGAAATTTGGTTAGCAATTCATTTATTTATAAGGAGTGTAGCAATGCCTAAAATAAAAAAATCAGAGTAACATCATGACATAGTACAACAAAGATGCATTTAATAGTATAGGTATTAACTGCAGCAAGAGTAATATGTGTAGACAGTTTAGATAGCAGATACCAGGCAGATATGTTAATTGAGAGAAGAAGAAAAATTAATTCCGTAAATTCCTTACAAGTACAGATCAGTGCATGTTGGAAATGAATTGTTAGTTGCTTTTTGAATTTGCCACTTTTGGTAGTGGAGCGAAGGGACAATGGAAGTTTGTTCCATGAGTATGTAATTGAATGACTGTAAAGTATTTTTCCAATATTTTTGCTTGGCTTGGTCACCTGCAGAATGTTTTGTTGTGTGTGTAGGGTGTAATTATGGATGTAAGGACACGGCAGGATGCTGTGTGCAATTTGTAGTTGTGATATTTGAAGCATGTGGGGAAGCTCAGGGATGTACAATGATGGGATTTGTAGCTATTACTGGCTGCAAATCTGTTTTTCTTGTTATAGGTGGTTTCTAGTTTGGTTAAAAGATTATTTTGGAGGTTAGTAAGTATGGGAGCAGCATACAGCAGGGATGGTAGAATAAATGTTTGAGCCAGTGTAGGTCTAGATTTGTTAGTTATATATTTCCACAAAACCAAACGAAACCAAGAAGTACAGAAAAAAGCTCAAGCCTTCACAAACAGGTGCTGGATTTATTTTTCAAACTGCAAGTAAACGCTTTCTGACCTGATCTGGTCTGATGAATTCCTTGTAAATGCTTTTTGGAATGAAAGCGCTTACTTGCAGTTTGAACAATAAATCCAGCATCTGTTTGTGAAGGCTTGAGCTTTTTTGTGTACTTCTTAGTTATATATTTGTTGTTGTAGTATAAAAGACCCAGTTTTTGATTGGACTTTTTGATACAGTTTAAGATATGTAGGTCGAATTTTAATTGGTCGTCCATAGTAATCCCAAGCAATTTGGTGTTTGAGTCAGTTGTGATAATTGTATTATCTAAGGATGAGATGGTGAAGTTGTCTAGCTGGATTGAGGTTTTTTTGGAAGGAAAAAGAAAAGCTTGGTCTTTCTGGGTTGAGAAGCAGGTTGTTTTCAGTTAGCCATTGTTCTACTAGGAGCAAATATTGCTAAGTGACAGTGTAGAGATTTTGTATATTATTGGAGCTGCTAATAATTGTGGAATCATCTATGTACTGTATTAAGGTAGAGTGGGGGCAGGAGACATGGAGGCTATTTGTAAATATAGTAAAAAGCAGGGGGCCCAGGATAGAACCCTGGGAAACCCTGGTCTTAACAAGATGGAAAGGGGAGAAGGATGTTTGTCATTTGATGGACTGATATCTGTTTGAGAAGTAGCTATTAAACTAGGAGGTAGTGGAGGCAGAGAGTTGTAGGTTGGAAAGTTTGTTTAGGAGGATGGGACATGAAACAGTATCAAATGCTTTAGATAGGTCAAGGAATAGAGCTTATATGAGTTTATTATTATCTCTGGCTTGGGCAATGTTGTGTGTGAAAGATAGGAGGGCAGTGGTAGTACTGTGTGAGGGTCGGAAACTGTGCTGTGTGGGTGTAATTAGGTTTGCCTGTAAGAGGTGGTTTAGTATTTGTCTATGTATACATTTTTCCAGTTTCTTGGTTAAGGGGGTTAATATGGTAATGGCCTGTAATTTGAGGATTCTGTAGAATTTCTTCCCTTGTGGAGGGGCATTATAAAGACTTTTTTCCAGATATCTGGTACTGTATTTTCTTGGATGGATCTACTGATAAGTATAGATACAGGGTATGATACAGATTCAGCTGCATGTTTGAGAAATAATGGAGGGAGTTTGTTGGCTGATGGGGAACAGGGTTTGAGTTTAAGAAGTGATCAGATGAAGGAAGTTGCTACAGGTGCTAAGGAGAACGAAGGAAGAGGAGTCCTACTATCAAGAGTTTCTGGTTTAATATGCTTTTGTATTGTTTCAATGAAAATGTTGTTAAGTAGGGTTGCAGTTTCATTAGAAGGTTTGTTAGGGAAGGGGTTTGGTGAAGAGGGGTTCCCTGGAGATAGTAATTTGCTTATTGAGTACCAGAATTTCTTTGGGTTGAATGTGGGTTGCTCAGAAATTTGTGATAAAATTGTTTTTTGTCTAGTGGGGCCTGCTTTTATGTTTGGTTGCGAAGCTGTTTATATAAGTTCAGGTGGAAAGTTGAGTTGTTATTTTTTTACATGCTCTCCAGGCACTGTCTCTCTTGTTCATAAGTGATCGAGTTGCCTGGTTTATCCATGGCGCATAATTACATTTTAGCCTAATTTTTCTGCTGGGAGTCAGGGTGTGAAGGGTTTCTAGGCATATATTGTTGAAGCTATGGACAGCCACATTATGGGTTAATGTGTGTAGGAATGACCAGTTTACAGTGGACAGTAATTTGTTTAGGGTTACAAGGTTGTAGTTTTTAAGGTTACGAGACTTGTTGTATTGGTGGCTCCTGTTAAGATTGGGAAAGTGTCTTACACTGAGGTAGGGAGGTGGTCACTAAGGGAGTTAGGAAGGGTGGAAGGGTTATGATAGCACTGGGGGATGGATACTAATATCCAGTCAATGGCTGAGCCGTTCTGGGAATTGTTTTGCTGGTGCATGGACGAGGTGATCAGCTGGGTAAAACTATAAAGGTTTATAGATAGCTAGGGGATGCAGTGTTAACAAGGTTCCAGATATAAGATATAAGATAACAGAGATAATCTACCAATGGTATAAAAAGCTAGAAGACACTTATGCTTGAGGACAGACAAATTTGTGTTTTCTAAGTATAAAGCAAATGTTTGTACTTATTAAAAAGATATTTTTCTGTGTGTGTGTGTGTGTGTGTGTGTGTGTGTGTGTGTGTGTGTGTGTGTGTGTGTGTGTGTGTGTGTGTGTGTGTGTGTGTGTGTGTGTGTAATTTGACCTTAATCACCATACTAGGGGTTTCATAGTTGAAAGGCAAAGAAATTTTAAGGGAAACGCAGTGGCTATCTATCCAGAGGCACATGTTAGTCCAGCAGCTGTGACAGCTTGAGGTCTTGGCTTCAAGTCATAAATAAAAGCTAATATGTTCCTTTCATATTTCCAATATTCTAACAATGCCTAAGCAGAAGTTTTATCTACATCTGTGTTTATGTGTGTGTAATTGAATCTTAATTGCAGTGTTGAGGGGGTTCCTAGCCAAAAAGAAAATAGTTTTTAAGGGAAAACTCAATGTGTATCTGTCCACTGGCTCTGGTTAGTCCAGTAGCAATGATAACAGCAGAGAAGGCTGGAGGTCTTGGGTTTGAGTGCAAAACAACATATTATGCTTTCCTTTCATATTTTCAAGATTTGTAATTGTTAAGGAAGATGGGTAATAGATGTAGTTATATCAGTCACCAACTATTGAATTTTGTATTACGTTCTTACTAAAATTACATCTGCAAGACTGCAGGACACTGGAAGTAGATTACTTGCAGGCAACAGGAAGCAAATTTAACATTTTTCCAGTAACCTTATGTACCCAGCTATACCCTTGGTTGTGCAGTTTCAATGCTGGCGCTCTGATATTGCAGCCACAACCATCAATTACTTCTTTCTATTCCCCCAACCACATTCTACTTCATTGTGTTGACTGTTGCAAGAAATGCAACCTTACTGATATTAAAGAAGTTAGTCTGGATATGGTCTGAGACCTGTGACAGTAGCGGGTCTGCAGCTGTCACCTGGCCCTAGCAGGAAGGCCTTTTGTGGTCCTCATAGTTTGTATGCCCTGAAATATAACAATTACCAGTGTCACACTTCGTCTGCCCATAGCCATAGCCATAGTCATATTTTTCAGGTAGCAGTGGGGAGCCAGTTGAATCTCTGGTCATTGGATAGGCATCAAAGTCATTCATCTTTAAGACCCCCCCCTCTCCCCCAGAAGGAAGAAACACCATCAACCAGATGGTCATTCATTTAATACTAGCTTGCCTATAGTGACCCAGAAATATTCTTAGATATTTGTTATACTGGCAAAGGCTTCATTATTAACTACTATAGGCTAGGAAAGGAGAATTACATTTATCCTTTATTTTTTTCCAATATTTCATATAAAGCATGCAAACTCAAACAGTCTCCTATTCAGAAATTGATTCTAAGCAGTAATTAGCAATAAACACACATTACTTTATGCTATACAAAGAAACAGGCAGAAGGAAACATGAGTTTATCTAATCTATTTTATATGTTTCATTTAGCCTAAGAATGCCATCCTCCTCCATCTTATTCCCCCATGAATCCAAAGCTTTTTAAAGACCTCAAAAATGTCTTATCCACTACCATCCATTCTGACAGGTGATTCCAGTTATCTACCACTCTCCCCATGAAAAAATACTTTTTGGTATCCAAGTTCAATTCTATCCTCTAGTTCTTTGGTCATGATCTCTCTTCCCTACTTTGTTCTTCATTTTCAATGTAATTTCATTATAGGTGATCTTCAGTGCTTTACATTCCTATATCATATCTCTGCCTCTCTTCTTTCTGCAGTTCTGGGCACTTAAAGTGTATATTTTGTATTTTTCACCCACAGTAAAACTGTCCTGAAATTTTCCCCATAAAATGGGTATATTACAAAGATGTTAAAAATGGAGCTTATTTATTTATTTTATTTATTCATTTAACATTTGTTTACTGGGAAAGTCCGACTTGGAACAAAGCCAGTTTTCAGTGGAGGACTGGGGAGAAATGTTTCAGATGCATGTCTTTGTAATATTGAGCTGTATTTATTCTTAAGTTTACAGACTATTTACCTAAAGTTATTGCTACGCTAAGTAACATTATGTGTGTTACCATGGTGGTCTAATTTTTTTACAGATTTTGTGGTTTAGCTGCAAAAGTATATAGTCAGTAACATTTTGGGAAATAGAATGAGAATATGTGGTATGTACGGACTCAGAAGTATGTTTTCCCATCTCATCTTGACTAGTCCTGTAACACTTTCATTGCACTTCTCCCAGAAGTGTGTTGTCTGATCTTTTTGTAAAGTATTATAGCAGATAAGGAAACATTCCATTTTGGGAAAGTCATTGTTTGAAACATCTTGGAAATTATTACAGTATATGCACAGTATCTCTTATTAAATGCACTATTTTAGAAAATTATCCCTTATCTGTTGCATTAGCATCCAATATTTAGCAACCACAAGGCAAAGAGCTCAAGTGTTGAGTAACACACTGTTTTTATGCATCATTTCATTTCAAACAATGGGAAATTGCATCATGGTGAAACATTTCATAAAATGTACATTTAAGAACTAAGTTATTTCATCAGTCACTATGGAAATGAAAGATATTTTAGCAGTTACTGACACAGTGTTAAAATGTTCTCTGTTCATCTTAACGAGATGCATTCAGGTGTTTTTCAGTTATGGCAGAACTGGTTATATGTTAAGTTGTGATAGATGATATATCCAAGTTATTGTTACAAGGATCAAATATTTAAAATTTCAGATTATTACATGCCCTCAAATTGTCCAATGCAGAAAGGCAACTGATGGTAGTACTGACTGATTATTACAGAAAGCAGTCCAGTTTTTACCAATACTGCAGGATTCAACTGTTGGTACATGTACCAAGTATGATATAACACTCTGGCCAAGTCAATTACTGCACTCTTCATTGCGTTTTATATCACTGCTGCAGCATAAAGTGCCGTGCTGTTTCTCTTGGAGGTCTGTAATGTAAAATGCCATCCTAATGTCTTATGACCTTAGCAAATGAAGGGAATAGTTTACGGTTTATATTTTAAGGGTGCAACAGTATTCATTGTGTCTAGAAAGAAGGAAGAAAGTCAGAGATGGTCTGACAGTTAGCTGGTTGCAGACAAATGTAGTGGTGTTCCCTAAGATTGGAATGCATAATAAAGCAACACTTTTTACATAGGTTATTTGTATCACTGCTGTGATAACTGAATACCCCAGAGCAATCACAAATGGGCAATACTCTAATTCTGGAATTAGAATATGCTTGGCTGTTATGTATCTGATTTCTTGGGAGAGGATGTGCATGAATGCATGTTTTAAATGAGAGTTACTTTTTCTGCAGTTAGCTTAATGTGATGTGTGAAAAAGGGCAGGATCTAGCCATGTCCAAAGTACTTTCTCTATGCTGTTTTTGCTCTACCATGTCTGTTAACCATCTTGCCAATCATTATGATAATGTTCATTTGTTGTCTTATAGGACAAGAACCAGTCACAACATGGCTGACATTCAGACAGCCATCAGTAGGTTTTGTGACATAACTCTATCCATAGCAGCTGGTGAGCAGCCGCCAAAGTTAGGGCATAGTACTCCTTCTCCATGCATATGTGTCATTCCACACAAATGTAGTGAAGATTACTGCAAGAAATAAAAACACCCCCACACCGTGCCATATGCTGCATGCTGTGCATCCACCCCCAGCGAGTGCCAGTACTGCAGTGGACTGCACCCCCTCCCACTCCCAGGATGAGCAAGCCACTGCCAACCATTCAGCACCACCCTCTGCTGCTGCTGGCATCCCCAGAACTCAGGTTGCTGACTGATTCTGGATTATCTGGATTATAGTCAGAGTTCAAACTCTATCCCTCTGTACTACAAAGACAGCTTTATTTTAGGGAAGGGAATAGACCAGACAGAAAGCAGCTAAATCACAGACCTTCATCAGGAGGAAGGAAATCTTGTGAGCTTGGCTGGGTACTATATAACATAACATTGAATTCATTAGAATTTGTAAGTAGTTTATTTTGACCTACATACTTTTAAATTCTATTTAAATGTTGTTGTAGGGAAGCCCATAGTGAGACTGCAGGTTTGCCTTCACAAGGAATTATCACATCATCAGTATATAAAGTTGGACTTAGTTTAAAACCTTAAATGAAAAGACTATTAGTAATGAGTAAAAATAACATTGTGCCTACTACTGAGCCTTGACGAACTAGATTAGTGATAACTCCATGAGCAAAATTACTCCGTATCTTGATACTGTCAAAACTTTAAGCTGAAAGCCACCTTTAACAAACCTGAAACAAAGTTTTGTATTTTTTTTTTTTTGGTAAAGGGGCATGACCCTTTGAGGGAAGACCTCCATACCCTCTGCCTTATATTTACACTAACTCCATGATCGCACAACATTTGAGAAAAGGGTAAACACCAGGTTTGCTGAAAGTGGTTTTGGCATAATCTGTTTGCAGTATTGGGCCTCACAGCACTAACCTCTGGACAGTTGTCACATTCCCAGCAATTCTCAGCAGGGAAAAACTTGTTTCAGAAAGACACTGCTCAAAAGCCACTTGAAGGTATCAGCTTAAGAGATAGTTTTCAAAAAGTCTAGCCTAGTTTACCAAGTTTTGCAACAACTGAATGATCAAGATGAGCAAATGCTCTCTTTGGATCTATAAATAAGGATACTATCATGAGTCCTTTGTCTATCCTTGAGCAGACCTTGCCAGTTACACAATAAAGGGCTGTGATAGTATTATAACCTTTCTAGAACCACACTGGAAAAGCTGAAGAAGACCATGCCTCTAGTTTAACATCTGCCTGTATACTAAAATTATAGGATCATAGGATCATAGGAGGTTACTAGGCTAATGGCCCTGGGGCCCTTACAAGCCTAGCTAAGAGTTTATCCCCAAAAAGAAACCTCAGTCAGCAACTGTTGCCCCTGTCAGTGAGGGACACAGGTGGAACTCCTGGGACAAATTTGTGGTTTCCCATCCACTCATCAAGGTTGTGCTTGAAGAGGGTTCAGCAAGGTACTCTGTTTGATGTGTATGGGAAGTCTATTCCAGAGACGAGGCAGCCTCTGGGAGACAAACCTGTCTATCCAGCAGGTTTTGTTGATGTCACATATTAGATTCAGGCCTATATGGAGTATCTCTAGTAGGACAGGGTCCGAGACTGCCTTGTAGGCGAGACACAGATCACCTCTGAGCAATCTGTATGATACCGAGTAGAGTGATAGTGATTTGAGCTTGTCCACATAGGACAGGTGTTGGAGGCCATGGATTCTCTTTGTGAGGTATTTCTGTGGCAATTCCATTTGGTGCAGATGTTTGGAGAGGTACATACCAAATGGGGAGTTATACTCAATTATTGGTCTAATGAGGGAGGAGTAGAGAGAGAGAGAGAGATAACAACCTCCTTTTTTCTGGATGGAATCCCTTTACTTATGAGGTGAACCAAGTAAAAGGCTTTTCTGACCACTGCTGATGCATGATGGTCGAATGTGAGATTGTTATCAACCTGAGTACCCAGGTCTGTCACCACAGGTTGTGTGTTTAGGGGGTTGCCACTGATGTGGTAATCAGCAAGGGCCACATTTTTGGTGAATGGTATGATGATACATTTTTTTTGCATTTAGCTTGAGGCCATGACTTTGGCACCAGTCATTAGTTGCTGTGAGACTATTTTATAGTATGTTAACATCCTTTGGGGAGTCAATGACAGCACTCAACTTACAGTCATACACAAACTTGGTCAGCTGCAGGACTTTTGTCTTTGCCTGGACCTCTGAAAAGTAGATGCCAAACAGTAGGGGTCCCGGGACAGATCCCTGGGGAACTCCAGTAGTGACAGGTCTGCTATCGGAGGTGGAGGCACCTTTTTTGATCTTGAGGGTCCTGTCAGTGAGACAGTTGGCCGCCCACCTGATGAGACAGGGATTTATGTCAAGTTGTGTTAGGTTTTCAATGATGCCCGAGTGGGAGATTGTGCTAAAGGCCTTAGCCAAGTCAAGGTAAGCTGTATATACTGCCTTTCCCTCATTCAGGACCTTGGTGAGAGTCTCAAAGAAGTCAACCAAGTTGAACAGGCAAGATCTGCCCTTGATGAATCTGAACTGGGTGGGATCAAGTGCTTGGAGATTGCCTATGTCCTTGTTTATGAGATCCATAATAATATGCTCCATGGATTTACAGATCAGATTTGTCAAGCTAATGTGGTGATAGTTTCCAGGGTTAGTAGTGGCACTACCTTTGTGCAAGGGGGTGACAGTGGCAGTTATCCACTTTGCTGGAATGAAGGCTGTACTTAGGGTGTGGCTGAATAGGTTGCTCAATGGCAAAGCCGGTTCTTGATGGAGATGGTGCAGAATACAGCCTGGGATACTTTCAGGTCCCATGGAAGCTGTGTTCTTTGCCTTGGATAGGGCCTTTAACACTTGATCTATGGAGATGTGAGATGTGGGACAAGTATTGGGGATGTCGAAAGGGCCTTTGCGGGGACATGGGGGTGATGTTTGCACTGAACCAATCTGCTATCAAGTTGGCTAAGTCAACAGGATCAATGTAAGTGATACTGTTAAGTACTAATTCAGAACAAACCTGGGCTTTGCCATGGAGGCTCCTGATGTAACTGAAGAAGGCTTTGTGATTTCCCTTTGTTTCAGAGGCTAGTTTTTATTTATAATTGGCTTTGGGGTTTTTCACTAGTGATCTAATTTGCTTGTTGAGGCTAAGAAAGGAGTTTTTCCAATTTGGAATTTGTTCCTTTTTATTCTTGGACAACAGCTTTTTTCCTTTTGCTGTAAAGCCTGTTGATAGAGGATGCCCACCAAATAGGTCTGTGTTTCCTTGAGGAGCAGGTTTTAGTTCTGTTGGGTATGGATGAGTCCATGCAGTTGTACAGGTGCTTGTATACTGCATTTGCATACTGTTCAGCATAGTTGTCTGCATCCTCTGTGGGGGCTGGTGGTGTGAAGCTACAGATACCCTCCCTTAGGAGGTTGTAGTCAGCTTTTGAGATGTTTTTTAACTTGATTATGGCTGGGCGGGGGTTGAATGGGATAGAAACTTCGAACGAGACAGGCCGATGATCTGATCTCACCAGGGAAGAACATACCATGGGAGTGGTGCAGCAGTCACCCATGTTGGTGGTACCAAGTCCAGAATGTTATCTCCCCTTGTGTGGTATGAGATAAGCTGTTCTAGTGCATTAGGAATGATGAAGTCAAGGAATCATTAAGTGAGTGCATAAGTGCAGGAATAGTTCACCCAGTCTATGGTGGGGTAGTTGAAATCACTAAGGATCAGGGTGTTAGGGGGTACCTCGATTGAGTCAAGTAGATCCAGGTAAGAGAAGTGGGTGTCCTGAGTCATGGAGGGGGGTCTATAACTGGCTATAACTTGGATTAGTGTCTTGCCAACTGTCAGTTGCACCTGGAGTAGTTCCAGTGCGTCATGCTGGCAAACCAGTCTGGAGATGAAATTAGAGACTCCACCATCCTTAGTCTTCCCAACCTCATTTTGGGGTCAGAATGTGTGGAATGAGGTGTAGCCTGGTAAGGCAGGATGTTCTTTGCAGCCCTGAATCAAGTTTTCGTGACTGCACAGACATTGGTATCTTCCAGTGCAAGGAGAGCCTCCAGTGAGTGCATTTTCAGGTTAAGGCTCATAGCATTAAGCAGCATGACCTTCAATTTGCTTTTTGACAGATCTTTTATGTTGGAAGATTTGTCTTTGGGACATTGCCTAAAAAGGCACAATGGGGGAGGCGAGAGCCAAGGCCAGGATCTGGAATCCCAGTGGTGACAGGTGGACGCCATCTCTGGAAAAGCATCCAGGCCTGTCAAGCATGTCATCCCAGGCAGACAGATACTGGATCCCCTTGGAATGTCACCAGAAACTAAGCCAATTGTTGAAGTCAATTATTTTTTGTTGGTATTGTGGTAACATTCTTGGTGAAGATAGGATGCTGCTTAGGGCTAGGGTCATAACTGCCTGGGACATATACACTGAAAACTCAATCATGCCTCTCATCATATAGTCCAGGGAGGTAGGTCTGAAGTCATTCACATCAACATGAACAATGACAGAGTCATACTTGTACTTGTGGCAATACTTAAGTATGTGCGTGATGTGGTGGATTCTGGCACCAGATAGACAACTGACCGTGACCTTCTCCTTGTCGAGACTGGTGAGGGAGGCATCGGTGTGTCTCACAATTCAGTCACCAATTACTAGTATGTTTGATTTATTGTTATGCTTTGTGGACTATGACGGTTTATTGTTTTGCCTTATGGGCTGTGTTTGTCAGACACTTTTGCAAGGGAGGGAGGGATATTGAAAGATAATTGCCTATACTTAAAATATGATAGCATCTTCCAGCAGATGGGGATAATTCCACAGACAAAGGGTACTGTGTGTCAGGAGTTTCTTCTTATGTTTTCCATGAAGTATTCTTTAGTCAGGTCAGAAATGCAGGGATACACCAAAGCTTTAAGTAAACAGTTACCTTTTATTTTTAACAGCATGACAGTTTAACATAAATGATGTTATCAAGTCAGCATCTCACACAGACTTGACAATAGCTTAGACATCACAATGCATTATGAACAAGGTACTTCCATAAAAGGGCTATACCATACATTAGTCTGAAAGGGGTGATGACTATTCTAAATATATACAATACAGACAAGAACATAAACAGCTTTATTCCATTTATCATATCTCCCCCTTAAAGATAAAAATCAAATTGTTTGAAATTGTGAAGTGAGATGATGCACAACTAAAGCATCATATATTCAACAACCTGGGATGTTCCTCCAAATGCATAGACATATTGCATATGAACAATCCACTTGTGCACAAAACATTACAAAATATATTACCAAAAATCACTTGTGTCTCAATGACTCTCTCATAATAATTGAAAATTATTCAGAGTACAAGTTGCTCTCCCACTTTTTGTCATTCAAGGACTATTTGAACTGGGGCTGGAAAATTGACTGGAAACCTGCAAAAAATGAAAATGTTGAAGTATGCTGTTATGACATTCAGTAGAACTTTTACAGTCACTAGGTAAAACAGATCAAGTGGATCAGGAACAACAGGCATAGATGAGTGTGTCAGCTGGACAACATTTGACTGTCACTCTAGTTACTCAAGCTTCCACCCTTGTCTCAAATGTTTGGATCAGGCAGATCTGTTGTAGGTACAGGAACTGACATTTGCTATACATTGATCTGGTTGTTCTCAAATCAAACTGATTTGGCTGGTTTTCTAGAAAACTGCATTTAGACTGACACTCAACAGAAGCCAGCTGGATATATCATCTGTTTGGTCAAATTGTGGTGCTGTCTTTAGTTTGCACCATGTAGAAACATGGTTCAGTGGTTTTCTGCACTGCTATACCTTGTGTGTCCTACCTTTTCTCCCTCTCTAATTTCAGGTAGACAGTTTACCTGATTACAGGACAGGCATCAGATGTGCAGAATGACATCATTCATAAAATGTTTTGTAAGAAGCTTTGCCTTTTGGGTCATTTTGTTTGACTACAAGGTTAGGAATAATTCTGTGGTTAAGTTTTGATTCTGTCATTGGTAAATCAGTTCATATTTGTCTTCCAAACATTAATTGTGAAGACCTTACTGTGGTGGCATTGTTTGTTGTAGCTCAGTGTGCCATAAATGCTTTGTGAAGGTGTGATGATATGGGCAAGTGCCAGCATAGCCAGCTGAAGTTTTGTAAAGAATGATATGTCCTTTGAATATCATACTGATTTATATAAGATGCTTATGTTACAAATGTATCAGAACTTATGTCATTTACATATCAAACTGATTTGTACATATGCTTGTGTTGAAAATGTATTTGTGAGGTTTACTAGTGCTGAAATGTATCAACAGTGCACCCTTCTGAAATGAAGAGAACTGTACGTGTATTATTGTAGCTGAATTAAATGTATACATTTCAGTCGAGGATACTGGGATGGTTAACCAGCCAGCTTTCTTTAAGAAAAATAAGGGAAATGTAAATGTTAAACCAGTAAAACTTCACCCCACAGTGCTGAATAGGACCGGAGACATTAGGTCTGAGAAAAAGCCTTTGTTCATTAGCTCAGTAAAAAGAGGGGAAGTCCCAAGCACTGCCATAAACATTTAGATGTGTATTGTAACTGTCTATGCTAAATCCCTGTCTCTGCTTCAAACGGCAATACTGTGGGGACCTGGAGTCAGGTGACCAGATGAGGTCATTCTGCCAGTCTTCTTGGAAATTATATTTTAGATATTAGAAAGAGAAATCTCAGAGTATTGAGTATTCTCTTTTGGGGAACCTGACTAGAAAGACCCTCAGCCACAGAATCTTGCCATGTGGTAGTAAGTAACTTAATTAGGGAACAGTAATTCTTTTAGATTAGTCAGGAATATAGTGAAGCTTAGTTCAGATATTGTTTTTCTTCATTTGTCTGAGTCTGTCTATCAATGTTCTTTTCAATATGTCCTGTGATCTGAACTCTCTGGCTTACTGTGAATATATAGTCTGCATTTCATGCTTTTTCATTATTTATTATTAAATATATTTAAAACTTTTATTGTGGCTGGTCCTTGTAGAAAATACTTAACCCTTGAGAGTGCTTATATTTATTTGGTGACACTGTGTAGGCCACTCCAGAAGGCCTAGCCATCTTGGTCAACTACTACCATTTGTATTAGTATTAATATTACACAGTATAATTGGAGGCCCCTTGTTAAGAGCCTTAGAGTAGCTGATTGTGGAGTGTCTGGTGGTGGTGGTGATAACTACCTTATACTCTGGGCAGAAGGGGACACAGCAGGTAAATCTCTGCCAGCCTTTCCCAGGTGTGTGTGTGTGTGTGTGTGTGTGTGTGTGTGTGTGTGTGTGTGTGTGTGTGTGTGTGTCAGCTACTTGGGCAGGGACACAACGCAATGGGTTTACAGAGAGGGTGCTGGAGGACTTGGTTTGGACATTTGGATGTGGACCTAACCCTACAACTGTACCACTAGAGAGTCTTATGGGGACCTGGAGGGAGACAGATATAGAGACATCCAGACCCCAGGATGACTGTGTTCCCTGTGTACTCTTAAGGGAAATTGTACTTGATGCAGAGAGGTCTACATCTGGAAATACTGAGTGTATCCATTTGTATTCCAAGTGCACATCCCTGTCCAGTGCCAGTGGTGAGGATCCAGGCTCCTTGATTACTGGCCCAGCGTGAGGACGTCACATATTGGTGGTCATCACATATTGGTAGCAGTGGTGGGCATCACAGGAGGTCTGAATGATTAAGCATTTTCTTGGTTGTTTGCACTGCTTTCTCACTTCACCATTAGACTGCGGGTAGTGAGGACGTAATATAATATGGGTGAAACCATAGTCTGTAACAAACTGTTGAAATCAGTTGACATGAACTATGTACCACAGTCAGTAAGTAGTTTAATAGGTAGACCATAACGTGAGAATATAGAATATAGTCTTAAATGTGGCTATTACTTTTTGGCTAGTTGTAGCTGGTACAGGAACTATCCCTGTGTCTTGAGCATACAAGATAGTTTTATGTTCAAACTTATATATCAGCAACTATCTAGGATCTAGTGGTAACTGTGTTGGCATTAGCAGCTTTCATCAGTGTGATGGTTTGTGCGCAATGCAGAATTGATACGTTAACACTAGGTTAACTATGATTAGGTTGATGTTTAGCCACCGCACAGACATTTCCTCTCTCTCTCTCTCTCTCTCTCTCTCTTTCTCTCTCTCCCTCTCTCTCTCTCTCTCTCTCTGCATTTAGAGAGACTTTGATGACCCTCGTGTATTTGACATAGCACTTCTGTTTGTTGAGTTAGGGATACTATACTTCTGTCTTGATATAACAATAAACAATTATGCTCTGGTAACTGTGCACTGATTTACTGCATGAATTTTTTGGTTTGTATCCAGCAATTTGTCTACCCATTTTGTACATACTAGATAACAGCTTGTAGGTCCAAATCATTTTTGGTAGCTTGATTAAGCTTCTCTAGTTTAGTATAGTAGTTTTTTATTTATTATTATTTATTTTTATTTATTTTACATTTGTTGACCAGGTATGTCCAACTGAGCTGAAGAGCCCTTTTTCAGTGGAGGTCCTGGGAGAAAAGCTCCATATATTGTACAATTATCATATAACAAAAGCAATTAAGAACAAGAGATAATACATAATTCATACAATATACAAAGTAGATGTTAGTAATTTTCCCATGAGAATAAGATGTATTAACTTAGGAAGTTACATAATGTATTAGAGATCATATTGAACGTTGCAGTTAAGCAGGACATGTACTACTGAAAGTTACTCAAAGGCATTAACAGATTAGGTTAAGAGGACAGTTGAGAGATTAGTTAAAGAAAGGATAGAGTGTGCTTGTGGCAAGCAGGAGGTTGATTGTCATTTGGATGGGGGGAAATTCAGGGTGGGTGAGTATAGTGGCAAGTCCAGTGACATTTAAGATACTCTTTGGTGGCTGTCTTAAATTGTCTAGGATGTGTGAGGGTCCTGATTTCAAGTGGGAGTTTATTTTAAGCAATAGAAGGATGGTAGCTATACATGTTGCACCCAGATTTGGTCTTGGGTTTATAGATATGTAGTAGGTTTTGGGTAGAGTTCCGGAGAGGTCTAGTAGGAGAATAGCAGAGATGAGGAAGGATAGAGCCGGACAGTAGTTACAGGTCTTGTCATCATGGCACTTTGTACATAAGCTGCAGTGTCATCTTTGGTATCTGATAAAGTTTGGTTATAAATGGGATTTCTAGGTACCACATCAATGACAATCAGTTGCTTTCCTAATACATCTATTGCACTGGCACTGAACCTTCTAAGTCTCATTAACAGTCACTGGCACCTCTGTGACACAACTATGCGTTTTACGAGTTGATTAGTGGAACTAGTGGTTTGCAGTCAGTCAAGAGTTGGAAACTCTCAAGCTCTAATAGGTATCTGGAGAAACTTTCACAGAGCCATGCATTTGCAAGGCACTCTTTATGAAGTGAAACTCTTTATGGGACAGTATGAGAGCTCAGAGTATAACAAAAAAGTGAAACAGACATACGTAAGTCAAACGCCTCCCTTAAGGGTGGCATTTTGACCTACATACTTCTACTTCAGCTCTTCAAATGCACACACAATGAAGAGTCAGTGACCGAGCCATCTGACATGCACACACACACACACACACACACACACACACACACACACACACACACACACACACACACACACACACACACACACACACACACACACACACACACACACACACACACACACACAGTGAGAGTGAAGAGTGAGAGTGAGTGAGCAATCCCTAGCAGCCACAAATGCACACTCACACATGCACACACTGACAGTGAAGAGTGAGAGCGAGCGAGCAATCCCACACACACACCTACACACACACCTACACACACACCTACACACACACACACACATTGACACTGAAGAGTGGCAGTAAGTGATCCCCCCCACATACACACACACACACACACACACACACACACACACACGCACACACACGCATAACAGTGAGAGTGAGTGAGAGCAGAAGAGTGAGAGTGGTAGGTATTTGTGTGGAAAAAAAACAATGCTCTGCTCTAAGCACCATAGTTTTGTAAAAAAGGAGGATGCAATCACCACGATTTCAGCAAACATATGCAATGCTGAACTAAGCCTGGAGCTGGAACCAAAGAACACAGTCCTATTTCTTATAAGAAAAATGTGCAAATTTTCAAACGTCCCCTTTGCTGCAAGCTGGTATTAGGGTACATTTAATAGGTGAAGGAGAAATTATTTATTTATTTTTATTTATTTTACATTTGTTTACCGGGATAGTCCGACTGGATACATGTCCATTTTCAGCGGAGGCCCTGGGAGAAAAGCTCCAAATAAATAAACTTACATAGATTACACAAGAAGTTAGATAACATTAGAAAATATAAAACAAAGTGATTATGTACAATGGTTTAGTAGTGTTCCCTAGAAGGGACTCAATTCTCATGGGTAGACACAATTAAAAGCAAGAGACGTCAGATTGGATATAGAGCTTGGTGATGTAGTTGCATGTTATGATATTTACAGATTATACTTTCAGTTTATAACGTAATCAGGGTTGGTACATGGGATACTGTTTGAGGGTTTTTTTAAGAGACTTTTGGAGGATTGTAGGGTTATATAGTTTGGCAATGAATTCCAGGTTTTGCCAACAAAGGTTGTTGATAAAAATAGAGAAGAGTAGTGGACCTAGTATGGAGCCTTGAGGGACACCAAGTGTGAGAAATAGCTGGCTGGAGAGTTTGCCCTGCCATAGTACCGCCTGTTGTGTACCAGTCAGGTAGGACTGGAACCACTGGATTGCATGCTTATTGAGGGAAATAGATTTTTGAGAAATAATGAGAAGTTCATGGTTGACCATGTCAAAGGCTTTTGATAGGTCAAGAAAGAGGGCGGAGGACAGCCTATTGTCATTCCTGTTTTGGTTTATGGCATTAGTAAAGGAAAGGAGAGCTGAGGATCCCAGGATAAGTGAAATAAAATCTTGCATACCCCAAAGGCAAGGTATGCTATAACTATCACCACTGCTCTAATTTTCTTTAATTTTGTTAGGTCTAAATAACCTGCAGATTTACGTTACAGAACTGTCGTTGTAAGGGCATATCAGTAACATGAAGAGTTACCTTCATCGCAAGTGGAGCTGTATGTTTTGCTAGTAATTCTCCATATTTGAAAACTGGAATCTGAAGGATGACACCACTATTTGAACCACAGTTTAGCTTCTAACGTGCTATGTACAAGAAGTGTGAACGCACTTAAATGCAGCCGATGCCCTTTTACACTATGCCTTTAACATCTAATGAAAAGTAATACAGTAAACCGTAAACCCAAATATGAAGTGTACAACCAGCACCGTTAGCACATTACATATTACGTAATTGCCTAGTATACTATCTTGGTTATCTTCCGTGATGGTCCAGTGTTGATATATATATATATATGTATATATATATATATATATATATATATATATATATATATATATATATATGTGTGTGTGTGTTATATATATATATATATATATATGTGTGTGTGTGTGTGTGTGTGTGTGTGTATGAGTAACTATATGTTCTTGTGTGTGTCTGTACATAGATGGATACGTAGATATATAGATAGCACAATGGATAGATAGGGTGCATGTGGCATATATATGGCTACTGCCTATGTAATCTAGGAAAAACTTGCTTGTTGACAGATGGAGATGTTGCTAGTGTTTTTTTAGACAAAACTAGTAAGTCCAGTTAACTGTTATTTCCTTAGTACACCTTTCTATTAAGTTATTACCACAAGTACCAAGATGTATCCAATTAAGAATACGTTTCCAAGGATTCACTTCATAATCTCGAAATACTGAAATCTCGAATTTCAGTTTTTCGAGACCATGAAATCAAATCCAATCAACACTGAAACAGCAAAACCGTGAAGCTCAAAACCGCGAAATTCAAAACACCTAAAACACAGCACACACCAGACCACACATATACCACAACACCCACATCATAACATAAACAAACAAAACAACACACATGCACAAACCTACAACACAAATAAGCAGGAGAGCAAGCCCCCCTGCACACCCCCATGTGGGGGGCTGTGCCCCCACACACCCCTACTTATTTATACAAACTCTGAGATCGCACAAACAGTAAACAAAAGCAAGCACACACACATTCTACAGTCCCTCAAATACACACATCACATATATCAGTTTACTCATATACACTCAAACTCCCACCCAAAACCCTTACAAAACACTCACTCACCTGACATAACACCTAAATCCACACATGGCACCACACACCATCTACATACAATCCCGGACATTACATAGTGTAAAGCCATAACTGCGAATTCAAGATATTTGAATTCGTAATTATGCACTTTACGCTATTTTCAAACTTCAACTTTATAGTCTCAAGATTATAAAGTGTTTACATTTCCAAAGACTTTGAACCGTAGGCAACACAAGCTACGGTGAGTGGAGAGGTTCATTTCACACTTAATTCTTTTGGGGCTACATACAGTAAAGGAAGTAAAATGTATAAGTTGCAATTTTACAAAATATGTGCGTGGCCGCCAAACTTCTGTAATGAAGTGTGAAAATGTACTTATTTGGAAAACCGTGTGTGTGTGTGTGTGTGTGTGAGCGCATGTGGCAGCCATGCGCATATTTTTTTTATCTGAAAATGTTCAGCTTCTGTCTGTCTGTCTTCTGGAGCAACAGGCAGTGGGATGTAACACAGATTTATCCATTTGGAGTTAACAATGCATCTAGGCCATAACTGGATTGAGACTTATAGGTTACAAGACTTCTCCTGTGAGGGCATTTGATTGGTAACACATGGCTGAATTATAATTCTGCTGCAGAGACACATGGCTGCAGCAAGTTCACTGTGGGCACACAGAAGCAAACAGCACTGTGCTCATAGTTAGAATAAACAAGTATGGGGGGGAAATGGAATGAGTGACCTGTCCAACCTGGATTTTGCACAGATGAACAATCAGGTGAAGGCCTGGCACCAGTGAATGAACATGCTACTAGTATGGCCTACTACATATTTCACTGAACTTCTTACCATGCTGCAGTAAGAACAAAATGTAAATGATGTCCACAGAGAATCCCTGCTCTGGGGAATGCCATCATGTCTAAGGAGTGTCACCTAAAACACATACAGGAACATAAATGTGACTACAGCACTGTACAGGATTTCTATAATGGTTTTGTATACTTGTACTGGTTCTAGTAACATAATATTGCACGGTAACCCAAACACAACACCCATTACTTCCCCTGACACAGTCAGAAAGGCATTGCCCATTGGATGCTGCATTTTCTCTGCTACTACCATGCCCACAAAGCCTCCTACTGCCATACCGCCTGCTGTTTCTTCTCGCACTTAGTTATTCAATCTGTGGGCATAGTGCTGTATGGTTATCTGTACTCACAGTGAATTTACCACAATCATGTCTCTGTAGCAGAACTGCAATTCACCTGTGTGTCTCCAGTCAGTTGCCTCCACAGGGAAATGTATCGCAACCTAAAAGCCTGAATCTGCCATAGCTACTTGCATCTGTACTCACTGTTGTCTGTTTAGTGATATTATAGTAAGATATCACTGGAGCTGCCAGCATTTATTTTCCTTTGTTGAACGCTTGAGCTTCATTATGTCCCCCATATCTACAGCACATTTTTTTCTTTAATAGGGTCTGTTAAAGGATGAAGCATTGTCAAAAGTACTGGTACAATCTTGCCCAGATATTTAATCATAGCTAGAGCTTATCTTAGTGCAGTCATTCAAGATGGATATTGTAATTCAGCTGTTGCTCTTATTTTGGTTTCACCTGGATTGATACCACCAGCATATATGTGCTGATCAAAGTATTGTAGCTCTGTTTTACTAAAGCAGCTTTTGTCTTGGTTTAGTTTTAGGCCAAAACTTTTGATAGTCTGCAAGTGTCGCTAACATAAAATCATGCATTTCTTTGACAGGACCAAATAAAAGAATGGCACCCATAATGCCAACAACACCATCCAGACTCTTGAGTAAATCAGTCAATTTACTCTAAAAGATTTCAGGTGCTTATACAAAATGGTAGCCTTTTAAAACAAACTCTTCCCACAGGGGTAACGAAGGCTGCCAGTTTCTGATTTTCTTTATCTAAAGGGTAATTGCCAGAATCTACCGGAAGCATAAAGTGTGGAAAATACTTTGGCATTAACAAGCTTGGGTGCTATGTTTTCTAATATAGGCAATATGCTGCTTTCGCACACAGCAGCATACCTGAAGTTTTGTTTAAATCAACACAAATTTGCATTTGGCCATTCTTTTTTATTACTGGGATCATGGAGTACACCATCTGGTCAGTTTGGTTACACTTTCAATAATAGCAAGACTTTGCATTTGTTTCAGTTCTGTCTCTACTTTGGAAAATATTGGAAATGGCACATTCTTAGGAGTGTCCAAGGCATATTGAACAGCATTTGGTTTTAGCTTAATCTTTACTGGTTCACAATTAAGAAGGCCAAATTCACCAAAAATGTCTACATTGACTTAATTTATTCTCTCAGTCAAACTCATTTTACAAGCAACAACTCTGTTGAGCAGATTATTTACATACGGAGTATCAAGCACATAAACCTAAAACTCAAAAGTGTGCCTATTCCACTCAGACATGGCTAGAAATTTATCAATGAACCTGAGTGTGCCTGTAGGGTTACAGATTTCAGTCTTTATCTCAAGCAACTGCTGATTCTTCAAGAAAATGTTATATGTAGCATGTGATAACACAGTAATACTGGCCCCTGTATCTAACTTGAAACTTGTAACTGTTCCATGCGCAAGAGTTTTAACTTGACAGTTTGTTTCTATATCACACACTATAATCACCATACTCAGGAAATATGCTTTCCACACAATATTTTTAGTTTAATTTGCATTTTCCGAATCAAATTCTTTAATTAAATTTGTTTTACAAGTGAACTCAAAATGACAGTCTCTAGGATCTCTTGCACCTTCTGCCATGTGCACCACCCTGATCTAACATATTTTAACAGTGGTCACTCCTCATGCATTTACCAGGTATATTTCCATTCCGCTTCTTGGACACTCAGCTTGAGCAGTATTATAAAAGCATTAACTTTGTGCTTTACCTGACACCCATCATTTGCCCTAATTAAATTAGCATTTTGCCTTTTCACTATTGCTGCCTCTAGCAATTTGTATTCTAAATTAACCTCAAGTTGTATTAACTTTTGAGACACTTCTACAGCAGCCAGCAGAATCGCAATTCTGTCTTTTGTCATTTTTTTGCCATTAAACTCACAATTTCTGCCAGTTCATACAGTCACCCTACAAACCTTTCAACACACACCCCTTTTGTACAGACAGGTGGAAACATAAACAGTCAGGTATGTTTATATATATATATATATATATATATATATATATATATGTGTGTGTGTGTGTGTGTGTGTGTGTGTGTGTGTGTGTGTATTTAGCACAGAATATTGAGTTTGTAATTGCTGACTTGTATAAAAAAGAACTGTATATGGCCTCCACTTCGCAGGCTACTGCATAGAGAAGTATATTTACATGGATTTCATATTTTTCCTCATAAGGTTTAGTAGCACATAAAGTTGTGCTAGCCCCTGTCTCCAGGCAGGCTAGCAAAAGGGTTCCAAGATTTTAAATGGCTCTGGAGGGTTAAGCTTTGCCCTTGCAAATTAATTTTTTTACAAGGGGGGGGTAAACACATTAAATTCAGTAAAATTATGACTTTTGGAAGGGTAAAACAGCTTTTATTGGTATAAGAATTTGTCTCTGAGCATTGAAGATCACCTGAGATGGCATGGTGCAATTTTATAACTGATAGGATGTCTTAAGTTTTCATTGCTAAAAAAATTCCCAATTCTGACACCATGTCAGGACTATCTTATGTTTTCCCCAAAGTATTCATTGGTTGAGTCAGAAATGCCAGTATACACGAAGGGTTGAAACAAACATATGACTTTAATTTGTAACAACATGGCAGCTCAGAATACAAACAGTGTTATCACTTCAGCATCTCACAGCCAACTGACATTAGCTTAGAAATCACAATGTATTATGGCATATATACTTTCTTGAAAGGGGTATCACTATTTTGTATATATGAGCTATCTAGCTATATATGGGTGTGTGTGTGTGTGTGTGTATATATATATATATATATATATATATATATATATATATATATATATATATATATATATATATATATATATAGAGAGAGAAACACACACACACACACACACACATCTATATATATATATATATATATATATATATATATATATATATATATATATATATATAAATGCTTTAGCAGCTTTGCAGCTTTTTTCCACGTAGTATCTGTGTTTATCCCAAACCCATAAGTTAGGTTGCTTTATTAAATTCGGTAAACTCTGGTCCTGACAACCCAACACCACTCTCCCCTACATTTGTTATAATTCATTCTATGATATGAGTGTGAATGCTGTGAGCAAGACCTCCACTCAAACTGGAATTCCAAGTGCACTTCTTTTGCAGATGGTCAAGGCTCACTGTACACCTTCCATGCAGGGACTTTACCCCCTGCAGACATTCCATTTTTGTAATAAACTCCAATGATGCTGTACCTTAGGGAAAGGGATATATCCCTCAAATGCCAAGAGTGACGTTTGTCATTCTGTATCATTTACATTCATGACATCCTCAGTGTCAGTATACTACTATTATAATTGTATAGCCCACATTACTCTTACTCTCTATAGAGCATTTAGATTGCTATGTCTGATGTTGCCATTTGAATAACCTTTCTTAATAAAGAAGGCTAACTTCGTCCTCAGTGATCAAAACATAAAATTTATATTTTAATCTCATGCCAAAACAGAAGTGAGCCTAAATCACATGGCCTATGTTTTTATTTTCTGCTATCCATATACTGCTGAGGCTGTGTAGAGTCCAGGCCACAAAATGATACTCCATTTCTCACACTCATTTTTCTCACACTTGCACGCTTCATCATGATGTAGAGACTTGTCTCCCACCCAGGGCAGCTCAGTGCAGCAGGGACCTTGACTATGCCACCATAATACCTTTTCAGCATTTACATAGGCCAGAAGAAGAGTAAAGGTCCTGCCCCATCTCCTTCATCTCTTGTCAGGTTCCATGGTAAGTAGTGCAGCAGTGGTCTTGTTAGTATCCATGGGAAGTGGCATATTTAGTCAAGTTGTTTTTTAGCAGATCTTGATCCCACAAACCATTCCATTAAACAAGGTTGAACTTGTCAATATATTTCATATGGGGACAAGCTTTGCATGAAGGAGTCTTTGCCCCTATACCCCTAAACTTACTACATCTAACTCTGTGGTTGCACAACCTCAGATAAAAATATAGTTTGAACCTCTTCTATGGAACAGACTTTCATAATACTGGTGCTCTAAAATGTGACATGATCACTTAAATGAATACCCACACATGTGCAGTGATTGTTCTGCTTTCTGCACTTCATCACTTCCCAATCAGAGCATGGTTTCCATGGCAAACCGTTAAATTCAGACTTTTGTCCATTAACAGACTTAAAAAGAAAAAAGTCATGGGCATTCAGAACTGCCATATAGTTGAAACACCTGATGTCCTTAAGGGTCATTTGCATATATCCCAGTATCCTCTTTTACGACAGGTTTTAAGGAATCACACAGTGAAAACTCTAGGTTGACTAGGATGTTCTTGTAATTTTTTACTAATTGGTTAGGTTGTGTAACCTGTTTACTCTTTTATTCCATATTATCGAAGGAGAAAATAAGTAGTAAAAATACCTACAGCCATTCCTTTACTAAGTGGGCAGCCACGGTGGTGCATAGTAAAAATACCTACAGCCATTCCTTTACTAAGTGGGCAGCCATGGTGGTGCATAGTAAAAATACCTACAGTCAGTCCTTTACTAAGTGGGCAGCCACAGTGGTGCAACAGTTACCATTGTCATCTCACAGCAAGAGATTCTCTGGTTCAATTCTCAGCTGGGGTGCCTTCTGTGCGGAGTCTGCATGTCCTCCCTTTGGTCACGTGGGTTTCCTCTGGGTGCTTTGGTTTCCTCCCAAATTCCAAAGACATGCAGTAGATGGATTGGACACTCTAAATTGGCTGTAGGTGCCTGTGTGTGTGTGAGTGAGTGGTATGGATGAACTACCTCAGCAGGGCTAGCTACCCGGAGGTGTAAACCTTGGCTCGAGATGATTGTCACTGTTGAAGTGACACCCTGACCCCATGTGCAAAAATGGGAAAAAAGAGTTGAGGATGGATGAATGGAAGAATGGATGGATGGATTCCTTTACTAAGTATTCATGATATCACAGGAATTGTATTCCTTCCATATTTATAACCACCTATCCCTTACCCAAAGGTAGGATGCCTCCAACCAATACTTTCCATATTCCTAGCTGTTATCACTTTTGCTCACTTAAGCTTCTGGATTTCATCTCTTATCTCCAGGACAAGTATTTGAATCTAAGTAGTGATAACTGGGCAACAATTTGTTTAGGAAAGTTTACCTAACTTTTCTTTTTATGATTTTTCATTTGCTTTCTGCTAACACTGTTGTCAGGGTTCATCCCTCGACTTCCAATGTACCGTTGTTAACCTTTTTAGCAAACAAAAGAATTATATTTAACAAATTCAGAGTATACCTTGAAATATAAGTGCTCAGCAAGACACCAAATAGATCATTAGTTGAAGGTGTCCTTCCATTCCCCAACAAGCTCTCTTTTTAATCATCAAACTTTATTCCCCAAATGGTTTCCTTTCATATAGTCTAATGTGCAATCCACATGCATGGAGCAGTCTGTCTTTTCCTCCCAGTGGCGGACCAGAATTGGTTATTCTAAACATCTTATCTTCTAACAACTGGGCACAGCCCAACACTGGAGGTTACATGGACATTTATATTTATTCTGTTTCACCATTAACAGACATCATTAGTTAACAGTCTCTTCTGATTTATCCAATGCTTTTCAATTTTAATCAGTCCTTTTATGAGCAATGTTATATTAATTGCATAATCATCTTTGTCAACTTCAAAATAAACATACAAAATAACCATTATATTACCTATATTCAATATGCTGTCTATCCCATGATCTTTCCGTCCACACCCCCATTCCCTATGATATTTCCACATAGTACTGCCAATGTTTTATATCAGTATATAGTCCGTAAACATGGAACTCAGCTCATTATAATTCATTGTTTCTGTTCTTACTGTTCCATCAGATATTCTTAAACTCTCTTCATATCCTTTATCACTCCCATAACATTGTAAGTTTCAGAGATTTTGCCTTTCTGCTTTCTAGCTCAGCAAAAAGCTGATATCCACGGATTCCAACCTACAAATCTACTTTGCTAACAACCCTGTTTTCCTTTGTTAACTCTAAATTATCACATTAATATATCTATCTACAGGTTTCCTTGCCTCATCTTGCCCACTGTCACATTTTTCTGTATCATTCAAAAGGTGCTTTTCTAACCGGTACCTCACTAGTTCTCCCTTCCTTTAGTCTATAGTTCCTATCTCCTGTTGGGTGTCCATCCCTTGTAGCCATTTTCCCCGTTTCTTAGAGTGTTTCTTTTTCCCGTTACCCCTAAAATATTTCTTCTTGTTCTGCCGCTAACTCGTTATCAGTTTTTCTACCTCTTTCCCAGTGGAAAGCGGGAGTCCATTTTCTTCCATTTCCTTGTCACTCTTTTTTTACCTAAAGTCATCAAGAATCCAACTATTTATTTATCCTCCTCTGGAAAGTACAGTTGTGTAAGTAAACTTACTATAACAGTAGATCTTTGAATGGTCACTGCTGCAGAAGCCTTAGCTATATGGGTTATATCCTGCCAAGGTTAAAACAGTGGGCCAGCTACCAAATCTTCAGGGCAGCTTCCACATGCCCAAACTGTTAGTCATGTTGAGCTGAGCTGACAAAAAGACAAGTTTGGGTGCAAAGCCCTTCAGAGCTTTTCTACCAACAGAGAGAGAGAGAGGTTGAGTCCTAAAAGGACAAAGCTAGGAACAACAAAATAATTAATGTCCACACCCTAGCATAAAAAGCACACCAAAAACAATGGGGATGGAGTGGGGAGTGGCTACAGCAGCAGTGATTATTCGAACATCTACTGTTATGGTAAGTTTACTTCTACAACTGCACCATTTTCATCATACTGATCACTGCTGCAGCAGTCTTAGCTATATGGATAGATTAACCTATCAAACTACATTTCAGAGGTGGAAGGAGAAGAGTCCTGGAGCCCCTGGAGAATGGTCCCAGCAAAGACTGATCTGGACCAAGAAAAGAAATCAAGCTTATAGTGCTTTGTAAAAGTATGTATACAGGACCAGGTAGCAGCTTCTAGAATACCTCTACAATCCAACCCTTTCCAAAAAGACACAGATGAAACCAAGGCCCTGGTAAAGTGGGCTTTGACCATGCCTGGAATAGTTTTGTTATGGGATAGTAAAAGGTAATAACCTTAGACAACCATTTGTAAATAGGCTGTTTTGACACAGGTTATCCCTACTTATTACCTTCACAAGAAATGAATAATTGATCTTAAGATCCAAAAGATTTCGTTCTGTCAAGGGAGTACCTGAGTTGTCTGTGGACATCCAAGGTATAGAGTATCCCTTCTCCCTCAAGTTTAAGTTTAGGAAAGAAAATGGGTAGATTGATAGTTTGGCTTAAAGTAAACATGTACATCACTTTATGTATAAAAGAAGGATTACTTCTCAAAGAAACCCTGTCCCTATGGAAAATGTGATAGAGCTGATCCACTATAAAAGCTTGCAACTCAGATACACTTCTTGAAACTGTTTTCTGTGTTAAGAACTTCAAGTCAGCCAGGTTAGCTGATTCAAATGAAGCAAATGTTATCTTCTCTAACACAAAATTAAGATCCCAAGGATGGGCCACCAGTTTTCTTGGAGGCCTCTTATGTAAAACCCTTTTCAAAACATTTTGACATAAGACTGCTTTGAAAGAGGAGAATCCTTGGGCAGACATACTGAAATGGCCGATAAATGAACCTTGACAGAGGAATAAGAAAGGCCATAAAATAGTAACTCACACAAATATTGTAAAACTAGAGAATAACTGAATTATTTTATATATATTTATATTATTGGAACCAACTAGAAAAACTTTTCTATTGACTTTCTAGTTGCAGGCTTTCTTGCCTCCAATAGTACCTGCTGCATGTCTTCAGTAAACAGCTACCTAAAAGGTGTTTTTACTGGTTTGGAGTCTTTTTCCCGTTTCTTCCATTTTATATTTACTAGTTCAGAATTCAGACCTTATCATCCAGGCAGTCAATTAAAGTTGATTAATGTCAAGGTTTATCAAACACTCCTGTTATTGCCACTGTGTTAATTGCCCCTAGCTATTTTCAAAAGAAGACAGAACCACATTTGCCTCGGCCGGAAGGAAGTCACTGCAATGATCTTGTGGGATTGCTTCTGAATCTTCAAAAGTATCCTGGATATTAGTAGAAAGGGTGCCAAAGCATACAGAAACATTCCTGTCTGAGGAAAAGAAAAGGGATCTGTCTTTAAAGTCATGTTACAAAGAAACATGAAAGAGGAAGAAGAGATAACAGGTTGTGAAGTGACATCATCTTTAATCTGAGCACTATCACAAAGAGGTTTAGGAAAGAAAGATCGACAGCTGGTCTCCAAGAATTTTTTTTCTTTGGCACTAGGAAGGAAGAATTGGCTCTATCATTCCATGAAACAGCATGTGATGAAGAACTGTTGGAAACAAAAGGGTCTGATCTGGAGAATGAGGAATGACACCATTGGAAAGGAGGAATTTTCTCCCACTGCCATCTTTAACCTCAGTGAATGATTTTCAGAACCCATTTGCCTGAAACTATCTGTTGCTAAAGAGAAAACTGGAGGTTCAAACTTTTTGGATGAAAAAAGGGGCCAAGGTAGGTGGGGGTCAGAAGGTCTCTGGAAAACTCATTCAGACGTGTTGGTGCCCTCGGTTTTGGGAGGTTCAAGACTTTGAAGGACTTCATTCCCAAACTTGTCTTTTAGTCGGCTCATCTCAAGCTGCCTGACAATTTGGGCATGAGGAAGGTGCTCTGAAGCTTTGGAAGTTAGGCAGCTGTTATATCCTTGGTAGGGCATAACCCATATAGCTAAAGTTACTGCAGCTATCTTATGTTTCCAAATTTTCCATTAACTAATGTCTCAAACTCCCTTACATACTGATTCAGTAGTGTATAATCTCAAAAAAATGTGCAGTCATGTTTCTTTGTCTTTCCAACACCTTCAGCATGTGTTATCTGCACCGGCAAATGGTCTTGCTAGCCTTGTAGATGTATAAAAAAATGAGAAGGCATTTCCAAACAAATATTTGGAATTGTTTAGGTTTTCTGCAGATTTATTCTCTCTCCCCACGCTTTATCCACTATTCATGAGTTTATTTCCTGTTCCCACTGCTTCTTGTATTTGTCCCTTTCTCTTCTCCTATCCACTCTGCTCCAGTTTCTTCCTATTCTTATAAGATCTCTTCTGCTTTTCCCCTCCAGCCTCTGACAATCTGTTGAATTATTTGTTGGAGATCATCTTCCACTCCTATCTTTTTCTCTGTCTTGTTCGATTACTTTTAACTCTTTGGTGCTTTCACTCTCTCCTTTCATCTAATTTCCCTCCATGTTTTTCATCTCCCTCCTGTCAAGATCTGTGACCAGAACCTCACTTTATCTTGTGGTGTACAACATCTTCACAATTATTTCTCTGCTGAGTATCTTTAGTCAGAACCCCTATTGAGATGACTCTTTCTCTCCACCAATTCCATTTCAGGATTCCCCCTCCTCCTTTTCTTAGAAAAAAAGCTTTTTCATCTCTCTCGTATAGGGAACTTTCAACTTCTCCCTTTCTGATTCTAGTAAAATAGCTGTGAGGTCCCCCATTTTCCTCCATTCCTCTTCTTTCTTCCATAAGATATTTTTCCAGTCCACCTTATATTCTACATCAAGTCAGCCTCAGAATATTAGCTATCTATCAAGCTTGTAGACTGAGTTGTAGTTCTGGGGCCTCCAGTCTACCTTCTTCTAATGGGCCTGTTATTTTTTGCCATATCACCCTTGTTTTTTTCTCCTACCCATATATAATCCCTACATATTTGTTTCACCATTTTCAAAAGGTCCTGTCCTGGAGTCATCCAGAAGACTTGCCCTACATAAATGAACTGTGACACATGTCCATCTTCAACAGCAGAATTTTTTTATATATGTCTATCTTTATGGATTTCAAGTTCTGCATCTGTTATTTTACTTTGAAATATATATTGTTGCATTTTTTCTGTTTTTTTTCATATGTCCTACATAACAAACACCTAAATATGTCACCTGCTGTTCATGTCTCATTTCCCTTCATCTACTCCCCTTCTCTCATTGCTCCCTTAATTACTTTTCCTTTCATTTCTCCTCTATTGATTTTGTACCCTGAAACTTTTCTATATTCTTTCATTATTATTCATAGGTCCTCTTCATTCTTGTCAGGGCGAGAAATGGTTAGCAGAATATCACCCAAATACAACATTATTTTTTCTCTGTTCTTCCCCAGTTATATCCTTTAATATTTGCATTTTTAATCACGTCTGTCAGTGGTTCTATATACATGGCAAATGATAGTGGGGACAGCAGGCTACCCTGTCTCGTTCTTCTTTGTATTTCTATCTTAGCTGACAATCTGGCTTTTATTTCTATCCTTAACATTGCCCCATTGTACAGCCTCTTTAACATCTCCACCCAGCTTTCTGATAGACCCCCATTTATTTGCTGTTTTAAATGGGTACACTGGTTAATCCTATCAAGTGCCTTCACAGCATCTAGTGAAATCATGGCCAGCTACTTATTGTTTTCCTGGGCATCTTGTATCATTAATAATGTCTTGATAAGGTTCTCTGTGTTTTTTCTTCCTCCCAATAAAGCTGGTCTGGTCTCCAGCTATAAATGTTTGTTAGTAGTTTTCTTAATCTGGATGCCTGTTTTTGCATAATGCACTTGTAAACATGGTTCAGAAATGCAATGGCCCTATAAGATGCAGGACTGATTGGGCCTTTCCCCTTCTTATGTATCACCACTGCTATGGTCTCTGAGTCTTTGGGGGGAGCGCCCCTTTTTGTACTTTGTTGAAGTTTTAACCCACTTATCTATCATATGTGGTTCCCTTAGTTCCAGCACTACCATCAGAATACCACCACTCCCTGGGTATTTCCCTTTCACCATTTCCCCAATACTCTCACAATTTTCTCTATCATAACTGAGGCTAAGAGACTGTTTACTTTTTGCTCTCAATCCTCTTAATATTCAGGTATGGCCAATTATCAAAATGTACTTCCCACAATTCGTCATTCATTACTCACTCCCACTTATACAGCTCTTGGTAATACTTCCTAAAACCTTCTAAGATCCCCTCTAGTGTTTCTTCCACTATTTATCCTACACCTGTCTTAATCCTGCAGACCCCTCTTTCAATTTCCTGTCGCCTTAACCTCACTGCCAGTGCTTTTGTGGCTTTAGGGCTCAGTCCAAAGTATAACTTCTCTGTAGCTAATCAATTTACTCATATGCTCTCATCTTCCCAACCCTGTATTATTCTTTTAAATTCCGTCTACCTTTCACTCCTTTCTTGTGTTGTCCCCTTATTTTCTCCTTATTGATTAACTAGTCCTCTTAGCATATCATGCTTACAATTCCTTCTCTTTATATCTAACTCTTTCACTCTCCCTTTGTACCCTATCCCTCACTTTTTGTTTTATCTCATCCCATTCCATTGCTCATGCCCTTGTTATTCTATCTATGGTTTATTCTCTTCCTTTTCCATGAGATGGGTTGGCATTCTCCATTGCCTCTGCAGAGGTCTCTCTTCCTCTTTTGTTAACTGAATTTCTATCAGACTATGGTGTGAAAGTCTGAGAGGCTCTGTTGTCTCCCCATTAATAAGTGACTGCTCTATAGTTAAGTAACTTTTATTTGTGCCAAGCTGTCATGTCTGTGGAAATAGTAGGTATACCTTTTTTCCCCCTTTGCTTTTGATTTACAGTCACCATGTGTCCCTGATTTCCACCATCTGATTGTACTTTTTTTAAGACTCTGCCTTCCTTAGTGACTCTCCTGTTTCTAGGTCCTTTATCCATTTCATCCCTAGCTTTTGCTATATTCCATTCTTACTGCTATACTCTCTCAGACTCTAATTATTTCTGCTAATAGGCTCCTTAGGGTTTGCATTTTTGTGTTCAGTGGCACATACATTGCCATTACAGTGTTCGGGCATCCATCTATGTTACCTTTGGATACCTACAAATTTTCCTTTCCTGTCTTTTATTCTTCCATCTACTGTCATTGGACATGCTTTCTTTTTTTAGAATAGCCACCCCTTTTCTTTGTTCTTTCCCATGCTGAGCTGGACATCAGACCTCCTCATTTCAGATATGTGTAATTCTCATTTGAAAGGTGAGTTTTAGTATTCTCTGTGTTTTAATCTTACCAGTTATTTCATTAACATTCCTCTCCTATTCATTTTTGGGATGATCTTCTTTGTTCAGTCCCTCTCTTTCCTCTTTTTAACCCCTTCGCCCCTCTTCCATTACCAATTATATACATATTTACAGTCTCCGCTCCTACTTCACCATCCAGTTTTCCAGTGATTCCTGTATTCCCTTTACCTTAAGAGTTCTTCGTGCTTCCCTCTCTGTTTACATCATCTTGGTGCTCCCCTCTCTGTTTACATCAACTTGGTGCTCCCCTCTCTGTTTACATCAACTTGGTGCTCCCCTCTCTGTTTACATCAACTTGGTGCTCCCCTCTCTGTTTACATCATCTTGGTGCTCCCCTCTCTGTTTACATCATCTTGGTGCTCCCCTCTCTGTTTACATCATCTTGGTGCTCCCCTCTCTGTTTACATCATCTTGGTGCTCCCCTCTCTGTTTACATCATCTTGGTGCTCCCCTCTCTGTTTACATCATTCTACTTAACTCATTACACTTTCCATAATCCTTTATATTTGTCTGTTATCTAACCCACTTCATGACTGCAACTCTTTACATCAATCCATTCTGCGGTAAATGTCTTTTCCTAAATACCTCCTACTATACTTATTAGTTACCATTCTCTAGCTTTACATACTTCTGTTTGCACACCATTTATCACTTCAAAGCTTCTCTAAATTCTATTTCTCACTACAAACGCCTTTCTGCCCTTCCTCTTTTGTACATTTATTATACCCCTGGCTTTTGTGTTTGTCCCTGTCTTATTTCTTCCACTCTGTAATAGTCGTATCCCGTAGACCCCTTTCATCTCAACCTTTTCTTCCTACATCTCATCTCCTGCTCAAGTATTTAATCCTGATGTAGCAGGGAGATACATTGCTTCAGATGGGCAGCTATCTACTGTAATTGGGTGGATGATTCTACTCATTATGACACCAACTCTTTTATATTTATTGCTGGTTGTGAGCTCCCTATTCCAACTCTGTCAGTAACACTGCCAGTATCCAGGTGTAAGAAAGAGCATGTGAGGACTAATTTTAAAATTAAAAGTGATATAGGAGAGGCAATATGCTCAAAAAGCCTTTGGTAATATTATTTATTGTGTGTTCCTGTGTCCGTGGGGGAAGGACCACATCAGAGCCCTCACCAAACTTCTTCACACAACATCCGACTGTGTATTTTGGTATAGTGTAGTACTTCATTACAATCAGGTTGCTCATGCATTGAGATATTTTTAGATCTGTCTGTCAACTTTTCTGAACTTTTCTTACATAACCACTTTCTAAGCATTTATTATATGGGATTGTATATATCTTGCTTTTACCATGAACTTCTTCCGCCTCCCATCCTTTTAATTACTCTCCTCCTTCTGTCTTTCTTCCATTCTGCACTCATGCTCCCCTTTCTATTCAACCCTTTCTTGTATATAGTCCATTTTATTCCCTGCTACTGTTTACCCTTCGGGAACCTTAGGCCTATACCACTTTATTTCCTCCTTCAGTTTTTCACTCCACTGACAACTCAAGTCAAACCATTTTCTTAGTCTTTCTCAGTCCACTTTTGGATTTTTCACCACACCTTTGTACAACTCATGCCTCTTCTATTTTTCAGTATTTCTATCAGTTCCACTCATCTTTTGCTTTGGTTTCTCTCTGGCTTTACCTCCAGGCCAGACATAAAAAGGGGGGGTCCTAACTAACTCACTTGCTAAACATGTTATAGAGAATGATTCACAACATACATTTAAGTTTAGGGTAATTCAGAAATTATTGCCAAGTTTGAGAGGGGGTGATATTACTAATAAAATAGAAATAGTTAAGTACAACTGGATTATGAGACTGGAAGGTGACAGGAATCCAGGACTGAATGCTGCTGTCAACCTTAAACCAGTTCTAAAGTTCAAACAAATGAGGCTATGAATAATTTCTTTTTATATGGATATTTTAAATGTTATGTAATAATTGTAGTTGTATAATTTGTTTTAAATCTTATATATATATATATATATATATATATATATATATATATATATATATATATATATATATATATTGTTTTATATATTTATCTGTTATTCATTGCTGTGTCTTTAAGTTGCTTTAAGAGATGAACTTGTAGGTTTGAAATTCCTTGGGGAAAAGTGATTGGTGTTTTGTGTCATCTGGTATTGTTAGTCCAGCAGGTTTGAACGTTTACCTCTAGGCCAGTCACACCCCTGCCACCTATGTTTGATTTGCTGCTTATTCTGCAAGGAGTAGTCTACATAAAGAGCTGCCCAGAGTCTCCCTATGTATGTTGTTGTACATTCAGCTCCCTTTTTGACTATGTTCTTAAAATTATTAGTGTCCCTAATTGCCTTATATCATGATGCTTATGTGTCATGTGACATTACCAGCCCAGAAAAGAATCCCATGTGCGCTTCTAAGCAAATTGTGGTAATCAAAAAAAATATTATCTAAACATGGAAGTAAAGAAGAAATCACATATTGAAAAGAAAATGTAAAATATTCATATTAGTACTAAGCATGCAGTTGGAGAGTTTTACTATTGCCTCACTTCAAGTCCACAATGCAGTGATTCTTCATTAACTTATCCACTCAGTTGAAGTATAGTTGCTTAGCTGCTTTCAGTCTCTTAGTTGTAAGTGCATATTACACCTTTGCAACAATTGTAGGGATGTTATATCTTCTTGTACATCATCTTCCCACTTTATGACCACCTTATCTCTCCCCATACTGTCTAGCAGTTTACACTTTCAGGGGTAGATGACACCTTAAAGATCTTTGCCGCTTGTAACAAAGAACGAGGTATAACCAGGTCCCACACAGATCCACAAACAAGAACAACACTTAGTAGAAACCGGGTCAGGGAAACAGCACATCCAAAATAACATTCAAATTGTTTATTGAAAAACAATAAAATTAGTTAAGTGCTTTCATCCCTATAATGAACCAGGACTCCATCTGTTGAAAACATTATTTAAGGTGTGCCATTTCACTGACCTGGTTTCTACTAAGTGTTGTTCTTGTTTGTGGATCTGTGTGGGACCTCAGTTGTACTTAGTTATTTGTTTTTTGAGAATTCAAGGATTTCATCTCTCTTGTATTAATTCCACTCCATCCCTCAGTCTTTGCTTCTTCTTGAACAAGGGAAGTATCTCATTTCTTTCTGCATGGCACTGGATTTTTCTCTTGCCTTCTGCACATGGTTCCTGATTTGTTGTCCCTCTCCTCCATTATAGCTTAGCCTCAGGTTCACTGGCTTCATGATGAAATCCAGCACTTCTTTTGGGCTAGTAAAATTTGCAGTAATTCCCTGGCCAAAGATTTTCATAAATGCTGTGTATAAAAGTCTTCATCTAATACATTCCTCTTTGCAGGCTCTCATCACAGGGATAAAGGCATTTCTTTTTGCCCTCTTGCCATACAAAAAGTCCTGGTCTATAAAATCTGTTCCTCTGCTTTTTTTTTCTAATTTCTTGGGCTTCCACACGTGTCTATGTACTCTCTCCTTTCTTTCATATGAGTGCATACTTCCTTGTTGTCACCTGCACTATGTGGTCCAATGCCCTCTTTCTCTCTCTCTCTCTCTGTATATGTATGTATATATATATATATATATATATATATATATATATATATATATATATATATATATATATATATATATATATATATATATATATATATATATATATATATATATATATATATATACATACACACACATATATATATATATATATATATATATATATATATATATATATATATATATATATATGGGAATTTCAGACACTGAGAATTCAGTCTATTTTGCTAGTAAGTCTGTCATTGATATTATTACAGTCTGTGCCTTCATACTGTTCTAGTATACCAGATATATTTATGTTCTTTCCTCTAGCTCTGTCTTCAGAATCATAGCCTTTGCCTTCAGGCACCTCAACCTTGCTTCTGCAGAGTCCATTCTCACTCCTAGTTCTACATTTTCTGCCAGCAACTCTTGGATCACTGTGGTGTGCTCATTCAGTCCCTCTACAACCTCTACCAGTTTCATCTCTTATGTTGCAAGATTTTCAATTAATGATCTGTTCATATCTCTCGGTTCTTGGAAGATGATCTCTAGCATTATATGGCCCTCTGGCTTCTTTTCTATAGTAGCTATTTTTTTCCCATTCTTTCAACTTATCTGATTTTACCTCATTCAGACCAGTAATCACTTTTACTAATAACCTGGTTTTAAAAGCTGGAAATAGCGAAGCTGCAGAACACCGAATACTTTCCTAGGGAAAGTATTCGGTGGGCCGTTTCTGCAGCTTCGCTATTTCCTCGACTGTGGAGCGAAGGTTACGGACTGGGTTAAGGTAAGTGTTCAAACAAAGGTGAGTGTGGGACTGGGTGCAGGTTATGTGAGTTAGGGTTAGGACGCAGGTCAGCTAAGTGTGTGATTGTGTGGACGTGAGGGTTAGGGTGGGGTAGGTGAGTTAGGGTTAGGGAGTGGGTAAAGTGAGTGTGCGATAGTGACCGACCTTAGGGTTAGGGTTGGGTTAAGGTAAGTGGATAGCTAGTGGAGTATGTATGGTTTAGTGTAGGGTTTTGTGAAGTGTATGTGTGTGGATTATTTATTTTGGTGTGCTTGTGTTGTGTGTATGTTTGTCGGCTATTCTGACTGCTTGGTTTTCTGGTGTTTTGCTCTAATGGGTTTGATATTATAACATTCGAAGTTGTAAGACTTCGATGTTATAATATAGACCCACAGGTGGAGTGCAGTGCATTAGCTGCCTTCTGGCTTAGCACCATATTGGAAGTAACCCTCACCCACCCACAACCAGTTTTGAACCACTGAGTTAAGTTTCCAGTCTAGGGCAAGCCCAAAGTACATGAAGACAATTCCTCTTTTTCCCAATACCACATCAATAGCAATTATTACTAACATTAGGAAAATAATCTGTCTAAGCCTCACTGTTATATAAAAATAATGAAACAAGCATTTCCATGCAAAGATTCACAATTCTGGGGAATTTTTTTGCATACGTTGATGCCAGCATATCATTTCCTGCACCTTTTTCCACACTGGAAATCAGATATCTGTTTCCAACTGTCCTTCTGTACTAGCATTAATATTTTCTTAAAATCACAGAGCCCCTTATAAGCCTGAGATAACAATCTCTTACCTAATATCTGGGTTTCTCCTGCTTCCTCAATCCATTCAATGAATAAAAGTTTCTCTATATCTGCCCTTTGCCTTTTTGTTCTTTTTACTTACCTCTTTGACTGCTGAAAGAGCATCCTATCTTTCTCTTCTAACTGAAACAAAAAAACAAACTGTCTCTTTGATATATTACCAGTCCAATATATCTAGTCCTCCAGATATTGATAGTCTTTTAACATCATTTTCCAACATGAATCATAATTGCTAACAAGTAAATAATACATTTTCAGTTGTGCAGCCTGTGAACAGTAGTCAATATGTATAATTCCAACCCTCCCATCTGTTTAGTGAGTGTCACTTTATCCCACCTAATCAGAGAATGTTCACCATCTGATATAAAATCAGTCAATCACTTCTTTAGAACAAACATAACATTTTTGTGGGCTGACATATAAATGTCTGAGCTTCCTAATGAAATTTAACAGTTTTGTGATCATCTCACTAAAAGATGACCACAAAACCTCAGAAGCACTCATACTCAAAGGACATATAAAACTAAAAAAACACACTTAAACATTTTTTTCTTTTTTGAAGGAAGGCAAGACCCTCACCCCAGGTGAGGAATATGCCCCCACACCCCCTGCTACTTGTATATACCAAATCTGAGATCACATTATCTTCGGTAAAGGGAAATCACCAAGATAGTACAATTTCAATCTTTAGTATAACCCTGGAACTGCATATTATTCACTGATAAGAGAGTTGATCATTAGCATGGCAAAATTAAGCCTAACACCAAAATGGACTGCTCAACATATGAAAACTAAACAGTATAAAAATCTGTGCAGTTTAATTACCCTGATCTAATTCTAAAGCTAAATGGTTTTCATTTCTCAAAAACATTGCCTCAGTGTTGTATATAACTCCTCAAAGGATAGTTGGATTGTCCTGGCCAATGCACCTGAAACTCATACTTTAAGACATTTTATCTTATTAACATCCCAGAGATAAACACAATTCAGTTTAAAATCCTCTGAAGGGTTAAAATTTATAGCAAATGTTTTGGGTTTTGTTATATTAGCCTTGTACCAATATACTGAATTAATTATACAGAATAGTAAAAGAAATTAAGAGACCCCTGTGCAGTTTTGTAAAATATATCAAAATATCCTATGCAAAGAGTGATATCTTGAGTTGCTGCCTCCCTTAAGTACACATGTGAAGTACAGAATGTCTAATATATATTGCCAAAGATTACAAGTATATGGCAAAATTCAGGAAAATGGGCAATCACATCTGCTGAGTGCCTCTATTAAGCTCAAATGATTCAGAAAGCATCACTGATGTCTTAACTTTAATGGAAAACCCTTACAAATTCTTTCTAATGAAGTCCTAAAAATCACATGAAAAATCCACCTTTCATAATACTTCAAACAAGTCATGTTGAATTTGTTTTTTTTGCAATCAGTCTTAAAATCATCAAGGTATTCCTTAATGCTTGAACACTGTATATGATCATTGGGGTTTTAGTAACATTTCATGGATGAACCTCATCCCTACCCACAAACTCATTGTGTTGACGCATGAATCACCTCTGAAATTAAGCTAGCCATCCATTTAGTTAATATCACAAAAAATGTTGCAGTCATGGTTTCAAACAAACATTGGTCTATAGGAGGATAGCAGCACATGATCCTTCCTCTCTTTATTGTGATGATTGCTCCTTTTCATCCATGCTGATGGAATGTCTCCCTCTGGTACCCAATTTACTAATTGGATCTATGTCTCAGCTAACTCTTCTCTTCCTAGTTTCCACAGATACACAGGGAGAGCACTTGCTCCTGCTGATTTGTGAAGTGCTTGGCCATCCATTTCCATTTAAGTTCACCTTATAATAGGTGCCATAACGCCTACTGCATGTTGGTTTAAATATAACTAAGTGATCTAAAACCTATTTTCCTAAAAACAACTTCCCTCTAGTATAATTGCCATTATACACAAAATTTGAAAGTAATTTTTAAAAATTGCCAAGATTGCTCCTGGTTTCCTCTTAATCGCCCCCCCCCCCTTTGCCCCTCTCTAATACCAGGTAATGACCTTTTGTTGCATTAATCTAAGTGCCACTGATCTTACTGCCCTTGGTGTTTTTTCAAACTCAGCAAAGTGCTGCCTTCTGAAATTGTAGTCTATATTCTGGATAACCTGCTAGTTCTTCCTTGGACTTCTGAAAACTAAGCTGTTCATCATCCCCCAGTTACTGTAACCCTCCATTGATACTCTGACTGCTGCAACCACTTACAGATAACATATAACTCTTTTCTTCTTATTTCATTCATTACTCTAAATTATGTTAAATGTTTACTATTTTCTGAGTCAAACAATTCCTGTGTATTAGCTCTCTCCTGGAATAATTCCCTACAACACATCTTAAGTATATTTTTCACTAAATATGAAGTGAAAAGACAAGGTTTCCAGACAGATTTTGGAAGACCTGGGGCTAGCTTAAGAATCACTGGAGCATGTTCAGACTAAATCAAAGGTCCTACATATTGTTTCTGGACATTATATGCATACCCCTTTGTTACATAAATTCTGTCCAGTGTCAATAAGACTGAATATATAGGAGAAATAATACATGCAATCATATTTTTTAGAACCTACTACAATAATATACATATCCATTAGGACAAACAATTTACAATATGATGAAAAAAAAATTTTCCAAAGCATGGCACTTTAATTATTGTTGGACTGTGTCTGCAGCAAGATGTTAAGAAACCAGATCACAGTCCTCCAGCAACAGTGTTAGGCCCTGCTGAAATACTAACTATGAAAATGTTAACCTTAGCTCAGCCTAGTGTCCCCTAACTGGGTTATAAAGGGTTACTCTAGTCAGATATGTTCCATACCACCATTCTTTACCTCCACATATTGTCTTTGAGTGCCTTTGATCCATTCATTAACTTGAAACAGAAAACATTTTGATAAAAGAATAGCCACCCCAGTTATGTGGTCTCTAACTTAGCCCACAGGACTTCCAAGATGGCTGCACATTGAGCACCAGCTTAACTCTAGCTTTCCCAGTGTAAAAGCAGAAACTCAAAAGAGAAGGCCATTATACTTCTGTGTTTATGGGTATATTTCAGTAACTGGCTTGTAAGTGTACTGCCTTAATGCCAGGAAAAAAAAAGAACTACAAAGCAGCTGGAAAAAACAGCAGCTACAAAAAGTGAGGAAGAAACACTGACTGGGGAAAGTTCTGCAGCTGTTCAGCAAAAAGCAATGCAACCTCCAGACAAGACGTCCTGTAACCTACAGGAAGATATAAGACAAATGTACACACACCTGGTTAAAATAAACAAAGGAGCGATGGAGTATATCAACACAAACAACAAAAGGCAGGAAAAAAATGGAAGAAGCTTTAAATAGATATTCAGATGAGGTGATAAAGCTGCAAAAATCAGAGGATGAAAGAAGAAAAGGCTGGCTGAATATGATACTGCTCAGGAAGAGATGTTTAAAAAAATAAATGAATTAAAAGACAGAGCATGTAGGCAAAACTTGAGATTTTCAGCTACATTGGAAAAGCTGGAAGGCACAAACTGCATTAATTTTATGAAAGCACAAATAAGCAACTGGACTGGTATTCCACAGCAGGAGCAGTTAGTCAAAAGAGCACATTATGTGTATGCTCCAAAACTCGCTATAAGAAAGCAACCTAGACCTTTAACAGTAAAGATGCAATATTATCAACAGAAAGAGTTGATTCTGACAGAACTGTGGCAGAAGGACAAAATACTAAAACTGGGAACAGCATAGTGTTTGTGGAGAATGATTACTCATTGTACACCAGGCAGAAGAGGAGAAAATTAATTCCACTATTCAGGGAATGTTGAGATGCAGGTGTGAGATTCAAACTGCTGTACCCAGCTGTCTTCAAGGTAGTCTTCCCTGGAGAGACAAAATCATTTTTTGCTGAAGTACATGGTAAGGAGGAAATACAAATGTTTGTCCAACAAAAAGTGAGCTGTGAAACAGAAGCAGATTCTGCTTCTTGTTCTTCTGGTAATAAAGGACACAGAAAGACTGTACATGTGAAACCTTTTCCAATGATTCAAAGGAAAATGTTGGAGAGAAGGAAGGGACCACGAGAGTTGACTAGAAGAATTGAGAGTACATTGAATATGAAGCAGAGAGAGGGTTTGGGAAATAGAGATGAACAGTAATAAAACTGGTAACTTAATGTGGGATTACAATGCAATAATTATATTTGTGTAATATGACAGAACAAGAAAATCTGGAAGTATTGGACTTTTTCAGAATTTCTTGGACTTGTGGGGGACTCTAAAGTATATGTCATACTTCATATCATTAATGTTCAGAAAATGCTTTGGGGAGGAGAAGAGAGGGGAGAAAGTTAACTGTAAGTAAAGAAAACTTTTACTGTATGTAAAGAAAACTTTTTTTCTTAATAGTACTATTTCTGTGGTATATGGTTTTCTTTGCATGCTATAAAGCAACATTGTCTCAGTTATTTTTAAGTGTAATGAGGTAAATAGGTGCTGCTGTTCCTTTTTTTCCCTTTCTTTCTCCCTGCTCTCTTTCTTCTTGTTTAGTTTTAAGAAATGTAGACACTGCTGTGTACAAAAAAATCCTGGTTAAAAGAGATTAATATGCTTTTTCTCATTCTTGCTTGGGAGATGACTGGATTAATTAACTTAGATTGATTTAGTAACTAGTTTTAAGAGAAAGCAAGTAAACGAAAAAAGAATACTCAATATTATGAGGCTTTTTTCTAGCAAATGAATGCATGCTTAGTAGCAATTATGTATCTTGATCTCATGTCTCCATGGAAACAATCTCATAAAGAGAAATTGAATGTCTGGTTCTCATGTCTCCATGGAGACAGTCTGATAATTAGAAATTGGCTGTCTAGTTCTCATGTCTCCATGGAGATAATCTGATAAAGAGAAATTGGTTACAGTTTGGTGGAGAGTGGTTGGTTTGGGAAAAACAGAAAAGATAAACTGGCTTGGAGATAATGTTCTCTCAAAGCATTCAGGGTTTTTTCCAGCTGTGACACCTATAAACATAAGACAGAACTAGTTAGCACTTAGTAGAAGCACAGGCTACACCATGCATGGATAACCTTTCTTTTAGGTTAACTCAAGTCTATGAGTATGGCTGTCGGTTTGGGACATTTGTTCCTATTAGGAGGGTAAAACTTCAATGTTTGAAGATGTACATAGTTGTGTGTGTTAATATTAAATTAAAATGTTTTTATGGGGGTATTGGGTGGGTTGTTTGTTTTTTTGTTTGAGGGCTTTCAACAAAACAAAAGGTTTAGTAAGATGTGACATAGGTTAAAATGGATATGACAAGAAACAACTATATACAAGATCCACCTGCCAAACAGTGTATGCATGTAACACAAAAGCTGGAACTAGACATTTAACAAAAAAAAGGTGTTATACATAAAAGGTGGGAATAATAACCTTTTAATACAATGTTGCTTTCTGTAATGTCTTTAAATGTCAACGGTCTCACAGATAAATGCAAAATAAATACTGAACTATATTAAAAAATGTAGAGTGCAAATAGTTATGTTACGAGAGACACACTTGGAAAGAACTGAACATGTGAATTTGGTTAAAAAAAGGTTTTCAGGATGGTTATTCAGCAGAATATCTGTGACAAAGAAAAAGAGGAGTACTTATATTAATTGCAAGAGGAGCTCAAATAGTGATAGAAGAGCATAAAAAGATAATAATGGCAGATTTGTAGTGCTAAGGGGCTACTGGCAAGGGAAGAGGAGTACACTGGCATATATTTATATTCCACATAAAACTGCTATAATGGAGCTTAAGAAAGTGCTGTGGGAAATCAGTTTTCAGCAAGGAATATTACCTATAGGTGAGGAGTGGAATTTGATTTGCAGCAGTGAAGATGTGTCTGGGGGGCCAGAAGGGAAAGTATAACAAATGAGTGTAGATTTTTGAAGAGATTATGAAAATACTTGGCATGGAAGATGTAAATTCAGTAATAGGAGTTCGGAGTAAATTTACATATTATTCCCCAAGATATAAAAATGGGGCTAGGCTAGACAGAATTTACATTTCACAGGAACATGTGCATTTAATTTAAGATCTAGATATGCACCCAATAACTATTTCAGATCATGCGCCAAAAATAACTATAATAAAAACACAGGGTAATGAAATAAAAATGAGATTCCTATTACTGAATTCGCATCTTCCATGCCAAATATTTTCATAAATTTTCATAAATTTCTTCAAAAATCTACCCTCATTTGTTATGCTTTCTCTTCTGGGCCCCCCAGACACATCTTCACCGATACAAATCAAATTTCAGTCCCCACCTATCTGTTGAAAAAAGAGGAATTTAAGGAATGGGTAGAGGAGATTATTCAGGAGCTATTCAAGAGGATAGAAATTACTTCTGAAAATATAGCTAGGGAGTGGGATAAAATTAAGGTGTAGTTTAACAATAGGGTGGAAATAAAAGAAAGGGACCTGTGGTTAAGAAGTAACAAGAATTATTTAGAGGGAATGACAATTTTTAAAGCACTGCAGAATAGGGAGAATCTCACAGAACCAGAAGATCAACTGCAGAATGCTAATAAAAAAGTAAGGGATTACCTCGGTAATATACAAGAGTTTAGAAAGATTGCAAGCAACATTTTTTTGATAACACTAGAGCACAAAAACTTTTAGCAAAATGACTCAGGCAACAAAAAGTAAAAAAGACTGTCACCAAGCTTAGGGAGCCTATAACAAGGAAGGTAGAAAGAGATCCTGCAGCAGTATTAGAAATATATCGGAAATTCTATGAAAGTCTGTATAAAGCAGAGAAATATGAAAATCCAGAAAAGATACAAATGGAAATGTTTATAGAAGAATTAAATATGCCAAGGTTAGAGGTAGCTGAGGCTCAATTATTAACAGTTAGGATAGCAGGAGATTAGATAAAACTTGTGATGTATAACCAATCTACAGGAAAGTCCCTAGGAATAGATGGTATTCCTGTGGAATTTTAGGAGCTAGGAGGGAAAAAAACTGGTAAAGATATGGAAGGTTTTGTTTTAACAGTATGTTAAAAAGAGGAGAAGTACTAACATCCTGGAAGAAAGCAGTGGCAGATGTAATACCTAAAGAGGGTAAAGAGCCATCAGATCCAGCTTCATACATGCCCTTTGCAATACTAAACCATGATTATAAAGTGCTTGTGTCTATAATGGCTAAAAAAATGGCCAAAGTAATGCCAAAATTGATAGATATGGATCAATGTGGTTTTGTGGAGGGCAGGCAAACATTTGACAACATCAACAGAACATTGATGATACAGAGGGAAGTAGAATGTAAGAAAATACCATTGTTGTTGGTGGGTCTTGATACAGAGAAAGAATTTGACAGAGTAAGCTGTGACTTTATGAGCAGGGCAATGGAAGCATTTGTATTTCCTGAAAAAATTTTAAGGTTGATTAGGAGGATATATGAGGGATCGGAGGTGAAAATTAAAGTGGGTGGGGTCTTCTCTGATAAATTCTGCTTGAGCAGAGGAACCAGACAGGGGTGTCCTCTTTCCTCTTTGTTATTTGCATTTTATTTAAAACCACTGGCAAAGAAAATAAGGGACTCAGAAATTCAAGGATATAATTGGTGTGGTAGTCAAGAAAAGCTGTGTCTATTTGCAGATGATATGATTTTATTTCTGACAGAATAAGAAAGGGACATTACAGCGTTGTGGAACATTTTGATACAGTTTCAAATATTTTCAGGATACAAAATTAATGAAGCTAAAACATAGGCAATAGCAGTAATTTATGTTCCCACACATTAATTGGTCCAGCAATACCCATATTTATGGGGACATGATAAAATGAAGTGTTTAGGAGAATAAATTAAAAATGATTCTGTTGTGGCAGCTAAGGATATGTGGGAAGAGATTAAACAAAAGATAATACAAAAACTGAGAAAATGGAAGCTTTGTTATATGGATATGTGTGGGAAGATAGAAGCAGTTAGCCTCATTATTCTTATACACAGGTCAGGTATATTTTTATCAACCAGAGGAGAAGTTGTGGATAGCAATTAATAAACAGCTGAAGGATTTTATCTGGGTGCGGAAGATGGCAAGAGTCAAGTGGGATAAGTTGATTTTTCCAGTAGAACAAGGCAGTCTGGGATTACCTGATTTGAAGGGGTATTTCAGAGCTACACAATTAAGGCTCCTATACACAGCACAAACAGAAACCTATAATTCAAAGTGGAAAGGGATGATGAAGAAATGAGGGGAGCTCAAGAAACAAGGAGAGACTGGGATTTTGGATGCAGGCCTTTGAGGAGAATAACAATAACCATACAGAATATTATATCCATAAAGTAGCAGATAGTATCCTAAAAACTAAGACAACACAAGAATGGAGAAAGGAGATTCTGCCGATAGGGATGACTGCAATTAAGGATATGGACAATAGGCAAAAGGGGCTGGAATTTATTGGAGAAAACTGGCAAAGGAACCAAGGTAATTTATTTGGACTGCAGGTTAGAGATTGCCTTCCCTATCAGGGATTGATATCAGAGTATAGGCAAAGAGAAAGAAATAGGGGGGTCCAAAATAAGAGATCATCACTGGTAGAGTTTTAACAGAGTCTATAACAGAAGCTGCCATTAAAAAATGAATAATTAGTAGAGTATGTAAAATATTGCTTGATAACTATGAAAATCAATCAGAAGAAGTTAAAAATGATTGGTAAAAGAGACTGGATTAAAAAAATCATAAAGAAACAATGGGAGGATATATGTATGTCTTTCAAATATTTTTATTTTTATTTATTTATTTGACATTTGTTTACCATGAAAGTCTGACCAGGGAGAAAAGTTCCATAAACACAAATACAGAACGTTAACTGATATGTTACAAAGAGAGAAACAATTAATCAAAGTTTAATAGAGAAAAACATAAGTTACATAGCAACAATTAATCAAGTTTAACAAAGCAGTAGCAAGGTTACATTGTAATATTCTTTGTATAAACAGATTTAAAATTTAGCAAATCAACAACACAAGGATGCATAGAAATTTACATAGGTTCATAGGTTCATACTAGGCTATCTGCCCTAGGGCATTTATAAGCCTAGCCAGAGTGTGTTTGGCTTTCACCACCCATTTTAAATTAATTTTGCTATGCCCTTTTTCGAGGTTAGTATACTGTGCCTCTGTCTAACAGTGACACAGAAGTGATACCCAGGGTAAACCTACGATCTCCCATCCACTCATCAAGATTCCTCTTGAAGAGAGTCAATGAGGGACTCTGCCTAACCTGGACTGGGATTTTATTCCAGAGTGAAGGGAGCCTCTGGGTTATGAAACTGTCCCTCCAGCATGTCCTATTTATTTCAGTGCTGAGGTTCAAGTCTCTCGAGTACATAGCTCAGTGGGATTTGGATTTTCTGAGGTGCAGCATGTCCATTAATTCCAGGTTGGACATGGCTTTATACGTCAGGCACAGATCGCCTCTGAGCAGGCGGTATGCCACTGAGTAGAGCTGGAGTTTCTTTAACCGGTACATCCAAAAAGGGGCATTGTACTCAATTATGGGCCTGATGAGGGATAAGTAAAGAGGCACGATGACCTCCCCTGATCTAGATGTGAATCCCTTCATGATTAGGTGGGTTATATAAAATGTTTTTCTAACCACTTTGGCCATGTGGTTGTCAAATGAGAGATTGCTATCAACTTGGGTCCCCAGCTCCCTAATTACTTCTTCTGTACTTAATGGATTACCACATATGTGGTAATTTGTGGGCACTTTGTTTTTGCCAAAGGGGATGACTATACACTTTTTGGTGTTTAGCTTAAGGCCATGGCTCTGGCACCAGTTGTTTGTTTCTATGAGGCCCCTTTGGAGGATGCTTGTGTCGGCTGGAGAGTCAATTATGGCGCCCAGTTTGCAGTCATCTGCGAACTTGGTCAGCCACAGTCCTTCCGTGTTGGCCTGTACCTCTGAGAAATATATACCGAACAAGAGAGGTCCCAGGACTGAGCCTTGTGGGACACCACTTGTAACTGGTTTGGAGTCTGACATGGCTCCAGCAATTCTAACTATGTGGGTTCTGTCCTTGAGCCAGTTTGCAACCCATCATAGGGGTTTATATTTAAGCTGGTGAGCTTATCTATAATGCCCGAGTGGGGTATTGTATCGAAGGCTTTTGCGAGGTCCAGGTAGGCTGTGTGGACCACCTTCCCCTAGTCAATGGCCTTGGTGACTGTTTCAAAGAAATCGACCAGGTTTAAGAGGCAGGATCTGCCCTTAACAAAGCTGAACTGGGTAGGATCCAGTGTCTGTAGGTCCCCAATATCTTTATTTATGAGGTCCATGATGATCCTTTCCATAGCTTTGCAGACCAAGCTAGTCAGGCTTATGGGGCGATAGTTTCCAGGCTCCATTGAGGCACCTCCTTTGTGGAGAGGGACCCCTGTTGCTGTACGCCACTCTTTGGGTACATATCCTATAGTAAGGCTGAGATTGAACAGTAGTTTTATGTTTGGGTTTAGCTCTTCTTGGAGTTCATGTAGGACGCAGCCCGGGACACCATCTGGTCCCATTGATGCTGTGTTTTTTGCTTTGGAGAGGGCGGCTCTTACTTGAGCATCTGAGATGTCAGGGGGGCAGCACTCTGCTGGATAGATATTTGCCCTTTTGATGTTGGGGGGGAGTTTGCGCTGAACCTGTCAGCTAGCATGTTGGCAATGTCTGTGGGTTTGGTGTATTTTTTGTCATTTTGGACTAATTCTGAGCATATCTGGGAATTCCCACCCAGGTTACTAACATAACTAAAGAAAGCCTTGTGATTATCCTTAGTGTCCTGTGCAATTTTTCTCTCGAAGCTGGCCTTACACGATTTTATGAGTGCCTGTAGTTTTTTGCTAATACTGATCAAAGATGCCTTCCCTTTTTGGGATTTTGCTCTGTCATGTAGAAGCTTCCTCCTTCTATTGTATAGTTTGTTTATGGCTGGGGTCCACCAGACAGGACATCTGCCTTTGGAGGATTGGGTCTTGGTTTTATTTGGGATTGCATGATCCATGCATTCCTAAAGGTGTTCATAGAATGCGTTTATAAAGGATTCTGCGGTCTGGGCCGTATTTTCCACAGGCCTGGGGGCTTTGAAGGATTCCACCTCGGTTTGAGGAGTGTGAAATTTGCTTTAGAGAAGTTTTTCACTGTGGTTTTCTGGGCAGGGGGTGGGGTCGGGATGTGAATATCCAGTGAGATTAGTTTATGGTCTGATCTTACCAGTGAGGGATACACTTCTGGTCTGGAGCATAAAGTCCCCATGTTGGTGATGATCAGGTCCAGTATGTTTTCCCCTCTTGTGGCAGTGGTAACAAGTTGTTCCATAGCATTTGAGTTTATAAATTCTAGGAACCTTTGGGCTAGGGTGTTGGAGCTAGAGCAATGCTCCCAGTCTATGTTTGGGTAGTTGAAGTCACCCAATATAATGGTGTTTGAAGAGACCTTCATATTTTCCAGTGTTCTCAGGAAGGCCGAGTGGAGTTCCTGTGTTTGGAAGGGTGGTCTGTAGCAGGCTATAAACTGGAATGCAGTTTTATCCACTGTTAGTTGCACATGGATAGTCTCTGATGCTTCGTGCTGTGCCACCAACCTGGAGGTGTGGGTATCTTTGACGAATATTGATACTCCCCCTCCTTTTGTGGTTCGGTCCAGGTTTTGGGGCTGAAAAGCATGGTATGAGGTATAACCTGGTAGTGCTGGGGTGCTCTCAGGAGCCTTGAACCAGGTTTCTGTTACTGCACAGATATCGATGTTCTCCATGCTAAGGAGAGTTTCGAGTGCATGCATCTTGAGGTTTAGACTTCTGGCATTGACTAGCATTACTCTTAGTTTCTTATCCCTTGTGATACCTATGGAGGTGGGTTTGTCTTTTGAGCCTTGCCTAAAAAAGGCACTATGGGGTAGCAAGAGCCTTTGCCAATATCTGAAAGCCCAGGGGTGACAGGTGCAAGCCGTCCCTAGTGAAGCATCGTGGCTTGTCGAGCATGTCATCCCAGGCTGACAGGCATTGGATCCCCTTTGAATGACACCAATACTTAAGCCAATTGTTGAAATTGATCATCTTGTCTTCATATTGTGGCATCATTCTTGGTGAGGGTAAGATGCTACTCAAGGTCAGGGTCATACCGGCCTGGGCTACATGCTCAGAGAGCTCCTCTATGTGTCTTTTCATGTAGCCCAGGGAGGTACGTCTCAGGTCATTCACACCAGCATGGACAATGACTGAGTCATATTTGTACTTGCCTTGGAGTGACCTGAGTGCTTGTGTTATGTGGCGGATCCTAGCGCCCGACAGGCAGCTCACAGTGACCTTCTCTAAAGAGGTTTTGTCAAATGCATTACAGAGAGTGCGTCTGTCATGAGTACAATATAATTGATGTTTTTTGCAGTATATGGAGTACCAGGGTGATAATAAGGGGGGTGGGGTTAAGTGGAAAGTCTTATGAAGTAATATTAGTAGAAGACATAAAAGTATTAATCAGGGTTAGAACATAGGCAGAGCCATATGTTAAATGATTTTTTAATAATTTTTTAAAGTTTGCAGGGTTAGTTGTAGATCTAATAGCTTGAGGGAGTGTGTTCCAGACTCTTGCTACATAATTTGAGTACAGTGAGTCACCTGTACTATTGTTTTTTTATTTGCAATAGTGATTTATTAGTATAATGTAAGACAAGATTATTGGAGTAAGGTTGTATTATGTTTTGAAGGACTGTATTTTTTGGGGGGGCTTGGTAAAGTAATGTATTGGCCATTGTAAGATGGGAATAGGATAAGAGAAGAGAAGTTCTAACCTGGTGAGTTGTTTCAATGGCTAAGCAGTGATGGCATCTATATGTAGAATCTGTGACGAACTTTGCTATTTTATTATAACAAGCTTCTGGTTTACCTAGATCTGTTTCTTTATGTTGGTGAATATGGGTGAGGCATGGAGTAGTGTAGACAGTAGATGGGTTCTTGCTATGGAAGCTTTGGTGTCATTAGTTCCAAATTGTTTGTTTCTGTATAATGTGCCTAGTTTTTACGTACCTTCTTGATAGTTTGTGGTATATGTATGGCAATTTTCATGCTATTATCAATAATTGCACCTAGGAGTTTGGTTTGGGATACGATAGAGATCATTGTGTTGTATGTAGATGTGATATAGAAAGTAACCTTTGTGGATTGGAAGAGCATAGGTTTAGTTTTGCTAATATTAAGGATGAGCTGTGATTTAGAAAGACAGGATTCTATTGCAGAGAAAGACAGTTGTGTTGTAGTTTGAAGCTGCTGAAGGGAAGGAGCGGCACATATAAGGGTGGAATCATCAGCATACTGGACTAGGGAAACAAGGTGGGTGGCAGTTTAAAAATTGTTAGTAAAGATACTAAAGAGGAGAGGGCCTAAGATAGAGCCTTGTGGAACACCCAAAGTGACTGGAAGTAGAGGAGAGATGTCTTGCTGCCATTTTACAGCTTGTTGGCAGTCAGCTAGATAGTTTTGGAACCAAGCAAGTGCAGAGTGACCAAGTCTTAGATCAGAGAGAACAGATAGCAGTTTATAGTGTGGGACAGTGTCAAATGCTTTAGACATACCTTGGAAGATAGACGATACTGTTTTATCTTCATTCCTATATTGATTGATGGTGTTGGTAAAGTTCAAGAGGGCAGTGGTAGCACTGTGGTTGGGTCTAAACCCATGCTGTGATTTGGCTAATAGGTTGTTAGTTAAGAGATAGTCCATAAGTTGTGAGTGTGTGTTTTTTGTAGTATTTTGGATAGTGGGGATAGAACAGCTATGGGCCTATAATTAGACAGTTCAGTTGAGTTACCTTCTTTGTGAAGGGGGATTATATGTGAGATTTTTCATAGGTTCATAGGTTCATACTAGGCTATCTGCCCTAGGGCATTTATAAGCCTAGCCAGAATGTGTTTGGCTTTCGCCACCCATTTTTTTATTATTTTGCTATGCCCTTTTTTGAGTTAGTATACTGTGCCTCTGTCTAACAGTGACACAGAAGTGATACCGGGGTAAACCCCTCTCCCTCCCATCCACTCTTCAGAGAGAAGAGAGGAGGACAGAGTCAACTCTGCCTAACCCTTTTATTCAGAGTGAGGGTAGAGGACCTCTGGGTTATTGAATCTGTCCTCAGCCTATTTATTTATTTATTTGCTGAGGTTCAAGTCTCTCGAGCACATAGCTGGAGCGGGGGATGGACTTTCTGAGGAGACTTTCTGTGTCATGGTTGGCCAGGTTGGACATGGCTTATCACGAACTGGACGCCTCTGACTCAGAGTATGTACAAGTGAGCTGGAGTTTTCTTCTAGGCAAGCTTTCGAGCATCTTTTTGAGCTTTGCATCTCTTGGGTTGTACTTTTGGGGTCTTTCCAGTTGCTGGTTTGTCTGGTAAGGTACATCCCAAGCATTGTTGTCAATTATTATGGGGATGAGGGGGGAGGAGTAAGAGGCATGATAACCTCCCCTGAAGATGTGTGATCCTTTCATGAATCTAGGGCTATATGAAATTTTTCTAACCACTTTTTTGCAAAATGTTTTCTGAGTGGTTGTTTCAACCACGGGGTCCAGGTCCTAATCAAACTTCTGTAATTAATGGTTACCACCTTTCGGTTGTTTGTACTTATGTTGTTTTTGCCAAAGGGATGACTATGTGGTTTTTAGCTTGAGCCAACCACCATGGCTCTGGCACCAGTTTTCTGTTTGAGGCTGGCTCTGGGACCAGTTGTCTGTTCGAGCTGGAGGTCCTATGGGGGAGAGTTGTTGGAGTCATCAATTATTTGGTCAGCCACAGTCCTTCCATGTTGGCCTGTACCTCCGAACCCGATATACCCGTCTGTAGGACTTCCATGTACTGAGCCTTACCCGAACCCACTGGTGTAGGTGGTGAGCCTGATGGGACACCATACCTGGTTCTAACCATGGGTTCTGTCCTTGAGCCAGTGATTCCATCCATTTAGTATTATAGGGGTTTTGCATTTAATCTAGTGACATTAGTGGGTATATTTAAGTGGGGAGTGTATCGAATAATGCCAAGTGTGAATAACCTGTCCTGTGGACCACCTGAGGTTGAATCAACAAAATGGGTGAACTTTTCAAAGAGGCAGGATCTGCCCTTAGCAAAGCAAAACTGGGTGGGAGCCAGTGTCTGTAGGTCCCAAAATCTGTAAGTATGAGGTCCATGATCTTCAAAGGTCCATATATTTGGCCAAGCTAGTCAGATGGCTTATGGGCTAGTTTTTCTGATGTCCATGATGAGGCTTTTGGGGGGACCCCAGCAGGGAGATGGACTCTTTGGGGCTTATGGAGAGCTTGTGTGTTGAAGGCTGAGATTGGAACAGTTTTTATGAGAGGGTTTGCTGTCTCATGTGAGTCATGATGGGGCATGATCCGGTATGTTCGTCCTTGATAAGGGGGCGACTGTTTCAGATAGTTGGGACACATTGTTCAGAGATGGAGTGGTTAATGAGAATGGAAGCAGGATAGGATATGACATCTGCAGAAAGTTTCAGATATTAGATTGGTAAGTTATCAGCTGCCAGAGTAGTTAGCTTAATTTTTTTTAAGTAATGTTTTTATCCTGTCTGTTGGGACAGGGTGAAAGGAGTAGTTATTGTCATCCTTGTTGGGTGATAATGGAATTCATGGTGGAAGGGAGCTGCTGTTTTTAGAGTGATAGTATAGTTTCAGTGAAGTACTTGTTAAATTGTGTAGTGGTGCTACTTGTAGTACTTGTGGATAAAGGAGTTCAGGTTGAAGTTTGCCCAGGATGTAAAGATATTTTTTTATTGCTGACCAGAATCTTTGAGGATTGCTCTGATATTTTACTTGGATATTACTATAACAGTTTTTCTTGTCTTGTTTGACATGTCTTTTGGCTTTGTTTCTAAGTTCTAGGTATGCTTGGCAATTTGTAGGAGTTTTATTTAAGTGAGAGAAATCCCAGGCCTTATCTCTTAGTTTAAGTAGAGCTTTTGTTTCCTTAGAAAGCCATGGGATGTAGTTTTCTTAGTTCTTATTGGTCTAAGTGGTACTACTTTATTGAGTATATTAAGGAAGGTGGAGTTAAAATAAGCTACAGTATCATCTAGGGGTAGGTCTTTCAGGGGAGATCAGTTACAGTGTTTGAGGGTAGCTATAAAGGTTTATGGGTTGAAATTTCTTTTGTTTCAGATTTGACGATAGATGGTTTGTTTTAATGGCCTAATATGTTGCTTAAATATATAGGTTATCAGGTGATTACTGAGGCTATCAGGCAGACAACCAGACTGTAGGGACTGGTAGGTTTTGTTAGTAAGAATCCAGCCAAGGATAGAGTGTCTTTTGTTGATTTGTCTACTCTGGTAGGAGCTTGAATAATGTGGGTGAAGCCATGAAGGTTTATATGGTTTGTAGGATTTTCAGAGTTACAGCTAAGACAATCGGTATTAAGGTCACTCATAATAATTATTTTGTGAGGCACATTTTTTGATGTCCAGTGAAGTATGTGTTCTATTGTGAAAATGTTATTTCCAGGTGGACTATAGATTCCTGCTATGAGTAAGTATTTTTTTTCAGTTTGCTAAGTAGTACTTCAGCATTGTTAAACTCTGGGGTACTATGGTTTAGGGATTCTAGTACGAGGTTATTTTTATATACTGAAGCTATTCCTCCTCAACTTTATTTGTTTTTTCTGTTTCGCCTATGAATGTTGTAGCCAGGGGAAATAATTTCAGTATCATTAATATCTGGCTTCAGCTATTAGTATAGCTATGTCTGGTGAGTATAAAGAGAGGGTGGCATGAAATTCCTGCACTTTGTTGAGCATACTTCTGAGATTCATATTTAGGTGTAATCAGTTCTTTTCCTGAGTAGATTAATTAGACTATGGAGACGTAGGTTGGATGTGCTGCAGTGTTGTGTAGTATTAGTTTTGGGTCCAGGGTTGAGGTGGATATCTCCACGAAGAGTAAGTTGGGCTGCTATGTTTACTATTTTGAAGAGGAGTTTAGATATGAAATTATCATACTTAAGGGAGATGTGATGTGTTTTGTTACAGGTAATAGAGTAAAGGTGGCTTGATGAATATATGCTGTATTGTAGACTGCAGGAGATACAGCAATGGTTGTGAGTTTTAGCTGTGATGGGTAGGAGAAAGGAGAAGAATGGGAGGGTATGGAATACGGTAGGTATGTATGGTATGAGGTTAGATGAGCAGCTAGTTAAAGGTTATCATCGTGTAAAAGGGTAGCATAGTTGATGTAGTATAAAGGAGTTAGTGTTTAATATAACACATGGAAATTAGAGTGACTACTGTTAGGCAGTTATCTGATAATGAAGAAGAAAGTAGATGAGAGTAAGAGCAAATATTTATTGTATTTGAATTAACATGAGTGCAGAGTGTGATGAATGAAGTGAAATGTTATCTTGTTAAAAAAGGATAGGGATTGGCTGTTAAGAGAAATGTGATTGAGTGGAAGTAGGTTGTTTAGCTGCATTCAAGGTGTGGCAGTGGTTAATTTAATATAAATGTAGATGTATTGGGGTGTGTGGGATTTGGGGGTAGGGTAGGGGAGCACAGTGAGCTTGGGCAGAGCGAGGGCGAACGCAGCAGGCCAGGCCAAACCTGAATAGCACAGAGCTGCCCTGAAGAAAAAAGCCAGTAAGTACAAGGCAGCTTGCCCAAAAAAGGAGAATGAGAAAAGATAGATTAAAGGGAAAGAGCTGTGGAAAAGGGAGTCTGATCCTGCTTATAAAAACAAAAGTGTATATTATGTGAAAAAAGTACCAAACAAAGCTACAGTGTTGCCAGATAGATAAAATCAGTGATGGTAAGTAGGGTAAAGGCTTGGGGGTGGAGGGGTGAGCCTTAGTGATTTGCGAGGGTGCGGTTTAATGGCTAACAATTAGCAGGATAACATTCAGTAAGGTAATATGTCTGAACATACATTAACTTATTTGCAGGGCTAGCAGAGCAGGAAGTATTGGTGCTGCAAACTTCCAGAAGTAGTGTTGCTGTTACAAGAAATGCAAGTGGGTGTTTGGCAGTTTCAGGATTTACTATATTAACTTATTTGCAGGGCTATCAGAGCAGGAAGAATTCATGCTGCAATCTTCCAGAAGCAATGATGTTAAAAGAAACGCAAGTGGGTGTTCGGCAGTTTCAGGATTTACTATATTAACTTATTTGCAAGGCTAGCAGAGCAGGAAGGATTTGTGCTGCAAACTTGCAGACACAGTGTTGTTGTTAAAAAAACTGCAAGGGGGTGTTTGGCACTGTCAGGATTTACTATTTTTAGTAGTGCTGCACAAATATCTGTACTCAAAAGTTAAGACTAACTGTATAAACAGGGATCGCACATCACTGAAAGCTATGGTGTACGGTGCACGTGAGATGAGCAGGGAAGAAAATATGCAACAAAATCTAGAAGATTTAGTATTTTTGGAAATGTATACATAGATATTTTTATACCCCAGTTAGAATCCAGAGAATTATTCCTCAGGTAAACAGCAAATGTTGGAGGTGTGACAGGGAAGAAAAAGGTAATTAGGAACATATTTTCTGGGAGTGCAGTGAGTTGGTAGACTTTAAGGATTCCCTGCAGGATGCACAGCTGGAGATGCTGGGTAGGCAGATTGCTTTAATGAGGGAAATGATTTTTCTGAGCTATGATACAGAATCAGAATTGCCTAGACAAGGAAGGCCTTGCTGTGTCTAATTATGGTGGCTGTCAAAAACGCAATTATTAGAAAATGGAAATTAAAATCTAAATCAGCTATACAAGAAGTAATGAATGTAGCCACAGAAATAAATCAATTGGAACTGAGATCTTTAGAAAAGGTTAGGAGCAAACTACAGAGAAAAAATGGGAATTATGAGAACAATACATACAGGCAGGACTTAAATGAGCTATGTAATGTTTGACTGAAAATAATTGGGTAGATTATAACTGATGTATAATGTTTGCAACTGAGAATGTGTCAGTATGCAGAAAAAACACAAGTTCAGTCCCAGCAAGGCAGCAAAAAATAATAAAAAATCCAAATGGAAATAAAAACAAAGATTAATCTCACAAGGTAAGCGCTTTCACGGTTGGTAACTGCTTCATCAGACAACAGCACATCAACACAATGCAGTTTAAAAAGCAGTAATAGCCAATGAAAAACGCTGCTTAATTAATGGATAAAAAGCAATTACAACATTTAAAGTGCTAGTATCTAAGAAATATTCTAAAGGATCCCTAGTGTAAGTTAATCCAAGTACAAAGCATAGTATGCACAATCATGAACATTAGAAATATTCACATAGTATTAATGTTTGAGTGGTCTCTGTTTTAAAAATGTTTTTAATGAAACCATGTCATTAATTCCGGGGTGAGTGTCAGCCTTAAAAATAAAATCCATTTCTGTTCGCATGATTCTGTCTTGAATTTCAAATCAACACCCCTATTCCCTTCTGTTACCACTTCTAAAACAAAAAAATTAAAATAATGACCTCCCCCTACTTCAATTACATGTCTGACCAAAGCACCGGTACTTTTACAATTCCTGATGTCACGTAGATGCTCTAAAATCCTGTCCCTAAAGGGGCAGTTCATTTTCCCAATATAATAAGCATCACATGCTGTACACTTAGAGTAATATACAATATTCTTGGTACTGCAGTCTGCATAAAAGGGAAACTCAACAGAGCAACTAAGTGTTGGGTGCACAAAGCTAGACTCACTAAAAATATGTTTACATGCCTCACAGTGTCTACATGGATAGCTACCAAACCTCTGAGACTCCAGTGTCAAGCTAGTCTCTTTCCTGTAGCACGGTTGCTGTATGACTGTCCTATTATTCTTAAAAGAAAAGTTGGATTTATCACTAACGATGCTTCTAAGGTCATGGCTAGCATGAAGAATATTCCAATTATTCTTTATTATATTACAGCATATATTCACATCACTCGAGAAGGTAAGTGGAAATCTAACCCTCCTATCATTACTTTCTCCCTGAGGCAAGGAGGGTGTAGGTGTATCAGAAAAAATGGTTTACCTCTGGTATTCCTATCTAGGGACACCTGCCTAATACAATCATCTACCTCTCTCTCACTGTACCCTCTCTCTATAAAATCTTGCTTGAATTTATCAAATGCTGTTTTCAACTCGGTGTCATCATTATGTAACCTCATCAACCTCAAAAATTGTCATTTAAGTATGTTACATGGAATGTGTCTAGGGTGCATGCTCTGTCTGTGTAACAGAGCATTTTTCCTCACATCTTTCCTATATAAACTTGTGTGGAGACTACCCAATTCATTCTTACTAACAGTCACATCCAGAAATGAAATACTAGCATGTGAGTAAGTTATAGTGAACTTCAAAAACCTCATAGTAGTGTGTAAATAATCCACAAAAGACAACAAACTCTGTACATCACCTTGCCACAACAAAAAAAACATCATCAACAAAACATCTGCACCACAGAAGTAATGGATTTATGTTACAGACCTTGTCATTCTCCCATTTGGCCAGCACTAGGTTGGCATAGCTATTAGCACAAGCTGTGCCCATAGCTACACCAACCTTCTGCAGATAATAGTCTTTACCAAACAAAAACACATTGTTCTCTAGAACGATCTCGATAAGATTACATAGCAACCTTACCTTAACATTAGTGTAGTGGTTACCTTCAGTCAACAGTTCTCTAATGTATTCTACACCCCAGTCATTTGGTATCACAATAAACAAAGACCCTACATCAAGGGTAACAAACAGTAGCTCTTTATTCATATCTATAACTCGAGTCCCCTGATAGAAATCTTGTAGGAAATTCTTTGTGTCCCAGATTTATTATTATTTTTTGCTGCCTTGCTAGGACTGAACTTTTTTCTGCATTTAATTATTTTCTTGTTATCTGTCCCGTATCTTGATCATTGGTTGTTTGCCTATTCAATGTGTCAGTACTGTAATTCCAAAAAAAACGAAAACCAGCAAAACAAACAGGCTCAGGAAATCCCAAAAACACAGTAGTCCGAAATATATAGTGTCTTCTTAACGCAAAATTTTATTGTTAAAAGATTATAAAACAGCGTTTTCGCTACCACAAAAATGCTGTAGCTTCTTCAGAGAACAAGTGAAGAACATTTCAAATGTTAGCGCCACTTATACAAAACTAGGTGCAGTAGATTAGTAATTGATGCACGTCATTTCCTTTCCTTCCAAACCAAAACTAGTTGGTTTCCATTATGTGATGGTAAAAATGTTGTAATTAAACATAAAAAACATGAAAAAACATTAAAACCAATTTAAAACTTAGAATTTATAAATTAAATGAACTCATCATTCAGAAAATCGTTATTCAAGGAAAATTTGTATATATATAAAAAATATATATATTAAAAGTACAACAAGTAAGCCCTTTATGAAAGGACTGAGGTACGCTGTAACCATATAAGTATCGCCCAAATAATTAAGTCATAACAATACTATAATAATACCCACTGATACAGTGAGCATTTAAAACTTGCTATAGTAAGCTGATATATACAATGTGTAAATAAATATATGTATTATAGATAAGTAAAAGAGACTATTTAATCTGTACAATATATAATACCTAGTGTGCATATGTAAAGTGTTAATATAGATTGTAGTACAAATAATACAAGAAATATGTAAAAAAATAACAACAACTTAATACAATTGATAACACTAGTAATGTTATATATTTATCTAAGGTAACTTTTCATTTTAAGAAGGCAGAAAATGTTACAGTTTTCATTTAAACCAGGGGGATGAAATGCATTAAGTTTTATCTGCCATTCCAGCTCCCTGGTTTCCAAGATGGTAGATATAGGGCCACCCCTAATGTTGTATGGAATATGGTCAATGGCATTGAAGTGAAACTTGTGTCCAGTGTGTTGATTAATGTGTTTTGCTTAAGCATTATCATTTTTACATTTCCTAATTGCGTACATATGTTGGTAAATCCTCTCTTTAAATTTATGGTCTGTTTTACCAACATAGTACGCAGGACAGCTATCACAAGTAGCTAGATAAACAATGGACTTAGTCTCACAGTTTATTTTGTGGTTAATAATATATTTTTTGCCATTGAGCTGGAAAGAGTTGCCTGTCTTTAGGCAACTACACCAATTACAATGCCCACACATAAATGTCCCTTTTTGTTTTGAGAGCAAGTCTAAACTTGTGTTTTTCTCTAGTAGGGCCTTTAAGTTTTTTCCTCTCCTGTAGACAATAAGAGGCTTAGTACCTAGTTTCTCCAATAACAAGCTGTTACTGGTAATGAAAAAACAATTCTTATAAAGGATAGAACAGACTTGTTTAGAGTCTGTGCTATATGTTGTAATAAAGCTAGATGAATACTTCTGAGTCTCAACATGAGTGTGGGTCAAAGAAGTTGATAAGTCTAAATATGATGCCTTGATGGAAGATGTAGGGGCGTCAATAGATCCCCTAGTGTTGTTATTCAGAAGGGGTATGTAAAAGCCATTCACTCTCTTGTTCCTGACCTCTAATGTTAACTCATGAATTAGTGCCTCGGGGTAGTCACGGCTGCTAAACATGTCAAAAAGGAATTGGCATTCAGTGTCAAATTGGACTTCAGTGCTGCACATCTTTACTGCTCTAATGAGCTGTCCCTTGACTATTGAACGTTTTTGTTTAAACGGATGTTGACTAGAAAAATGGAGAAATTAATTACAGTAGGTTGGTTTTCTGTGAATAGAAGAAATCATGGAACCATCCTCTGTGTTTTTCTCAAGTTTAACATCCAAATAGTCAATGGAAGATGTGGAGAATTGGTGTGTAAACCTAAAAAATTGAGTGGTGTTATTCATGTATTCAAGCAAATGCAGAGCATCCTGCTCCGTACCTCTGAATATAATGAAGATATCGTCAAGGTATCTGGTGTAATAGACTAACTGATGTGTATAGTTTGAATTATCAAGAATGAAAAATCTTTCCCAATAAGCTACGAAAATGTTAGCCACAGAAGTTCCACAAGGTGAACCCATTGCGATGCCTTGTGTTTGCAAGAAATATTGCTTGTCAAAGGTGAAAAAATTAGATGATAAAATAATCTCTAAAAGGTCCATCACCATGTCAATCTCATTTCTAGGAGCTCCTAAGTTGGTCAAAATGTTATCTGTCCATTCCATGGCCTCCAGATGTGGTATAGAGGTGTGAGGTGTAGAGGTCCACCACATCTATAGTAAGAAAATTGCAAAGTGGATCTAAATTGAGCTTGTTAATGTCAGAAAGAAAGGACCATGAATCCTTAAAAATACCAGGAATTAGTTTAATGTATTTAGAAAGGATGTTGTCAACAAGGCGTGCGCATGGGTGAGTCATGGAAGACCTGGCATCTATAAGGGCTCTCATGGGTGGATTGTGAAGGTCCTTGTGGATTTTAGGGATTCCAAAGATAATAGGGGTCTTTGGTGATGTAATATCTATGAATTGGTAAGTGTCATTGTCTATTTTACCTGCCAAAAATAAATCTCTGAAATAACCCCTATTTCTAGAGTAGGCTGTGTTCATCTCGTTTAGAGAAGATGGTGTGTAAGCTGGACTATCAAGAATGTGCAACATCCTTTCAGTATAATCTCTGTTGTCAAAGATGACCAGCCCACCCCCTTTATCCGGTTTTAGGACCCTCACTGGCAAATTGCAAAGTTCATGCAAGAGTGATTGTTGCCCGTTAGAAATGTTGTATTTCTGTTGCCTAGAGAAGAACCTTTGATTCTCTTCCAGATACCTTAAGTCAAATTCACATGCTCTCTCAAAGAGAGACAGGTCAGGGTGTAGTGGAGGGTTGAATACACTCGGTAGTTTAAGTTTAGAAAACTCTTGTTGCATGGGAACAGAAAACAATAAAGCCAAGTTGAGTTTACATGTGAAACATTTTAAATCAATAATAGTGTCAGTCAAATTAAAATGGCAACTGGGTACAAAAGTATTGCCAAAAGCCAATAAATCAATTAGCTCTTGTTCTATTGTAAAACTAGAAAAATTATAAATTTTAAAGTCTCCTTTTGTATTCCCAAGAATGTTTAAGACTGTGTTATGTCCTGCTTCTAAGTCACAATCCAAGTTTAGGATTGGTAGTTGTTCCAGCGTCTGTTCCTGAAGCCCGATTGACAGTTGTTGTTGCGTTGCCCTAAAAACCATTGTTGTTATTTTGCTGGCCTTCCCCCTGATAACGAGGGGCATTATTCAGATTGTTATGGTTATTGTAACTACTGGCCTTTATCCTGTTGCTCCGACGAGGACCCTGAGTCACTTCCAAATCAGGTTCTTCCTGAATAATGTCCATGTGGGAATCATGGTGATGACCAAGATCGTTAACATTGGTAGGAGGTGGTTGATCAGTAATAGAAGGCTCAAATTGTACAGGTGGAGTCATTAATTTAACATAAGCTTTATTCTAGGTACTAAGCCTCTTATTGTCTACAGGAGAGGAAAAAACTTAAAGGCCCTACTAGAGTAAAACACAAGTGTAGACTTGCTCTCAAAACAAAAAGGGACATTTATGTGTAGGCATTGTGTGGGCATTGTAATTGGTGTAGTTGCCTAAAGACAGGCAACTCTTTCCAGCTCAATGGCAAAAAATATATTATTAACCACAAAATAAACTGTGAGACTAAGTCCATTGTTTATCTAGCTACTTGTGATAGCTGTCCTGCGTACTATGTTGGTAAAACAGACCGTAAATTTAAAGAGAGGATTTACCAACATAAAATGATAATGCTTTAGCAAAACACATTAATCAACACACTGGACATAAGTTTCACTTCAATGCCATTGACCATATTCCATACAACATTATATCTACCATCTTGGAAACCAGGGAGCTGGAATGGCAGATAAAATTTAATGCATTTCATCCCCCTGGTTTAAATGAAAACTGTAGCATTTCCTGCCTTCTTAAAATGAAGTTACCTTAGATAAATATATAACATTACTAGTGTTATCAATTGTATTAAGTTGTTGTTATTTTTTTACATATTTCTTGTATTATTTGTACTACAATCTATATTAACACTTTACATATGCACACTAGGTATTATATATTGTACAGATTAAATAGTCTCTTTTACTTATCTATAATACATATATTTATTTACACATTGTATATATCAGCTTACTATAGCAAGTTTTAAATGCTCACTATATCAGTGGGTATTATTATAGTATTGTTATGACTTAATTATTTGGGCGATACTTATATGGTTACATGTTGTACTTTTAATATATATATTTTTTATATATATACAAATTTTCCTTGAATAACGATTTTCTGAATGATGAGTTCATTTAATTTATAAATTCTAAGTTTTAAATTGGTTTAATGTTTTTTCATGTTTTTTATGTTTAATTACAACATTTTTACCATCACATAATGGAAACCAACTAGTTTTGGTTTGGAAGGAAAGGAAATGACGTGCATCAATTACTAATCTACTGCACCTAGTTTTGTATAAGTGGCGCTAACATTTGAAATGTTCTTCACTTGTTCTCTGAAGAAGCTACAGCATTTATAATCTTTAACAATAAAATTTTAAGACACTATATATTTCGGACTACTGTGTTTTTGGGATTTCCTGAGCCTGTTTGTTTTGCTGGTTTCAATGTGTCAGTACGATTTGTGATGTAAAATGCTTGCAACTAGGATTATGTCGGTGTGGTTTATTATAGCAATGACATTATTTAAGAAAAAATACTTTTCTTAAATAATGGCATTGTATAGACAGCTTTAAAATAAGCAACAGAAATCTCCGTTGTTTATTTTAAAGAAAGCAAGATCTAAAGAATCTCTGTTGCTTTTAAAGCTGTCTCGAGGTATACTAATGGAAAAGTCATAACTCAGATTTACAATGTGCATGCTGACCAATCAGCATGCACATTTTTGAATATTAATGGGGGGGTCGTTGTATAATTTCATTTATATAAATGTATGATTGCCTATGTTATAAGTGGTGGTTTAATAAAGATGTTTCTTGTTTAACAAAAAAGGCAGGAATTGGGTAATTTATGTAATGTTGCTTAGGTTAAATGATATATAACAATGTATGTGAAGTATAATGGTCGTAAATGTGAACTTGTTAATATAGTTTGATTACTTTTATATAAATGTAAATTTGCCTATGCCACAAGTGATAATACAAGTGATAATTCAATAAAGTTGTTTAAAAAATAACATAGCTTACAGATGTAAAGGGCATAAAACCATTCATTGCCAATTTAGCATGCTCCAAATAACTTGTGTGTTTCTCAAAATATGACCTGAGAATTATACTTCTTAACAGGAGTCATAATGCTATTCTTTTTACAGTATTGAAGATCTTTCAAATTCCATGTTACTAACACTGGTCTCCAAGTTAGCAGAAAGCAGTAATAATCCTCCACTCCCTGGTTCACAATTAGGCAGCACTACCCCTCGTTATTAACTCCTTTCACCTTCTAGGAAATTTTAAACCATCTTCCTTAGGTCAAACATAACAATATTATATGAAATGAACAAGAAGCATACCACATCAGAACTCAGAACCCTTTATTGAAACAATTTGAGGCAATTTTTTTTTTCAGAACCAAGATAAATATATTTTACTTATATTCCAGGATAGAGCACTGATCTCCATGGACATTTTTCAGACTCATCCCAGGAGCAGTGTCTGGTTAAGTGACTTGCTCAGAATAACACAGTTAGGCAATGGAGTCTGAGGGAATCAAACTTTGCACCCCTGGACTATAGGAAACAGTTTACTAACAGCTCCTTAATCCTATAATCCAACTGCCAGACCATCTAAGCCAACTGCCAGATAGACAGATAGATACGTGCATACATAAGTGTGTGTCTGTGTGTGTTTCATTAAATGCATTTGATTATCTTGGAATGCTCCTCATTTGCTTTGTATAATTGCATTTGTTATTCAGGACTATAAAAGGGACACTTTCTTTGTATGTTCCCAGAGATACCACTAAATAATAAAGCACACATAAATATAAGCTAACAGCAGCACTCACTTATGTGCAAACAATTCACTTCCAAAGCAAGCGCTAACCATCACTCTAAACTGATGTAACGCCATGTTAGAACATTAATCAGTATAATACATAAGCAATTTATTCAGCTGCACCCATCACAGTTAACACTAGGAACTTAACACAGAACACTAGTGCCTCTGTAAAATAAAACAAACATTCTTTTATAAGGAATTACACTAATTGAAATCCTTCTGTCACTACAAAAATAAAGCTATTTTAAAATCCCACTTTTGCAGTTATGGGCTTTAATGATTCTGATCCTTGTTTTCAATAGAAAGACATTTTAATTCTAAAAAGTATCTGCTAATGAAAGCTACAGTTTGTTTCTTCATAAATAAAAATAGTTTTATATTGTTGATGCATTCTGTTGGGCTTACTGGTTCAATTTCTAGCAAATAACTCTATTGAGGATTTTTATGTTAACAAACCTGGCTAAACTTGAGGTTTGCAGTATCAGAGCAAAATGAATGGCATAAATTGAGATGAATAAATGAATTATTGCCAAAATTATTGCCAGCTTGAGTGAGAAGGCCTGGATCTCCTTCACTGCCCCCTAACAACATTAGGTCAAACAGAGAAGTGCAGGAGAAGAGAATTTGTGGAAGCGTTTGCCAAATTGAAGATGGCAAGTTAGAAGAGGATGGAAGTAGTTTTGTGAAACAGAAGCTCTTAGATAGAAAAGAGGGGAAATAAACACGAAATAAGCAGCCTTCTATAATGGGGCGGTGAGAAAGAGGCCTGGCCATAAGTTAGAGGTTACAAAGTAGGAAGATACAAAGGTTGTCAAAGTCCAAATAGGTCCCATCCAGGACAAAAGAGAGCAGAAGCAGGACAAGAAGATTCTATCAGAAGTTTGCTGAAGGGGCAGTGAATTGAAGAAGGAAGGTAAGGTGTCCAGTCTTAAGGGAGCTAGGTTGACATCAGCTAGTTTAAAGGGTTTAAGAACAAGAAAGGAGTTAAGTACTGAAACTGCTTTCAATCACACTATGGGGAATTAAGTCATAGAATAGACTAAGTAGAAATATATGGTGAATTTAAGTACAAAAACTACCATTGCTAGCTTATGTGGAGGTGCATGAGAAAAACAGATTATATACATAGGGGTATTAAATACAAAACCTGCTCTCACTAGGTTCTGTGGTGGTTAAATGATCAAACAAGCTGTATTTTGAAGGACAGAAAGGTAGGAAGTATAACAGGGTGAAGGACAACAGCGGTGAGAAGAATAAGCTAATTTCAAACTGTATGTGCCTGACGGAGGAGCAAAGAAGGAAGAAAGGACAGAGAAAAGGCAAACAATTTGACAAGATAACAAGATATACAGAATATGCTTCTACAATTACCTATGAGAGACAATGAGTTAAGTATAAAGATGAGAGGGAATGAAGGGTGAGAATTCAGACATTGATTATGTTGTTGCCAAAATTTGTGTGAAGTACATTCAGAGTGGATGGGTGACAAGAACAAAGGCATGGAGGGGGGTACTTTCACAGAGACTCGCTATGTGTTACTGATTCCTAGGAACTGGATTCAAGAAGCAGAGTTTAGAATGAGGTGAGTAAAGGGGGGGTGGGGTGCTATCAACTCAGAATCAGGAATGGTGCCAAAACAGAGATCAGAGTAAAGGAAGAAAGTACAACTATTGAGAGGAAGAATGGGTGGGACATGGGGGTGGATTAAGAGAAGTAGCACAGAAAATACTGCCACACACATCAGCAAATGAAGGCTTGTATATTTCAGTTTTTTATTTATTTCACTTTATTAATGCATAAATGGGCTGGTCAAAGGATTGTGTCCAACAATTTTCTTTGATTGACAACAGCAGTTTCTTAAAATAAACTTGACAGTAATCACAGAGCACTGTTAGCAGCATATAATAGTGAATGAACATATTTGAAGCACGTTAACAAATTTATAGTTCATAAAACTCATAACACACATACTAGAATGGTAAGTAGATAATGTTGTGTACATATAGTTACAGCAGATTATAGTGTTAAAACATATAGTATGTAGAGTGTTACCAATACCTGGAATAGAGTCTGGTAGTTAGTGTGGAGAATTAGGGCTATCAGCTGTTAATAAGCTGCTTTCTGTTATCCAGGTTTGATTCCTTCAGCCTCTATTTGTCTACTGTGTGGGTCTCAGTAAGTCACTTAAACAGATAGTGCTCTGGGTTAATTAGATTCTTCTGTTGTTTCCTGTACTACATGCCTAGTAACTCCCTAAGAACACATCCATTGTCAAAACAAGTATATTTTTATTCTCTTCTCATGTGTTTTAGCAGTCTGTCTCTGAAAATTGCATACTCTTTAATTTTTGTAATGTTGTACGGTAACAATTTCGAAGCTGCTGGTACTAACTTACAGAATGCAGTCTCATCCAAAGGCTTGTTATACGTTGTCTAAGCAGAGTACAGGCTTCAACAACAGAAGACTGGAGAGAGAGCAGCTGATCATAACAGAAGTTTTGATGCAGATGAGGACAGCGACGGCAGTATAACAACTTGAAGGATAGGAAGTTCCAAAGGATATTGGCTCAGACAGTAACAGGAAGACAGTCATTATGTCATATTGCTATGCAGTAGTGTTCTCTGTAGTTGGATAGAGTTATAAAGCTACAAATTTTACTGACTGCAGTTTAAAGAATGTTTGTGTTTTGGTTAGAAGTAAGTGCTATAACTGGGATGCAGTACTCTAATCTGGACTATAGCATATGCAGATCTATGAATATTCTTGCTTCTGTGGGAAGGAGGGGTTTATGCATACAGACAAATCTGAGCTCAGGAAGGACTTGCTTTTTCACCTCTTCAGTTTCAGGAATAAATGATTGGTGCTGATCTAACAGAAGTCCCAGGTACCTTTGCTGAGCTACTAAAGATATATTAGTCTCCACTAATTTTTTTATTGAGAAGGTAGGACTGGTGGGAAGTCTTCAGTGAGTGCTAAGTCGCATCACAGCAGATTTATTTCAGTTAATCACCCAGATTCATGAAGGTACCATAATGTGTACACCCCCATGTACATATTACAATACCTTAACCTGATTCAGCAGCCATCCTTACTGCACAGTCCACTAACATGAAGACATGAGCACTATAATGAGCTGGCCCCACAGCCATGCTGAATGCTAATAAGGTATTCTGGAGAAAGCATATGCTAATTAGCCATGTGCTCTTTCCCTTGAACTACCTCCAGAAAGATAGTCGAGCAATGCCATGTAGATCAGCATGGGTATCCCAAACATGTCACAGTACTGAACACAGCAAAAAAGCCATGATTAACTGCCTAACACAAATGTGGTGGAGGAAACCATTAGAGATCAGAGATTACTCTTAAAATGCCATAATGGCAACAACATCATAGTAGGGATCAGGAATGTGAGAATGCAATGTATACCATGGATGACTGTTTAAAATGCTGTAGCAGTACTGATATCATAATGGGAACTGGGGATGAACAAATGCACTAGACACCAGGGATGACTGTTCGAAGTGCTGTAAAAGCACTGACATCTTAACAGGGATATGGGGTGGTGGCAATGCATTAGACACCAGTGATGACTCTTTAAAGTGTTATAATAGTACCAACATCATAAAGGGTATTGAGGATGGGGGGACCACCAAACATCGGAGATTTCTCATTTAGTAAAGTGCCCAACTGTGTCCAATGGCAGTATAGGAACTGGGAGGTTAGGACATATGCTAGACTGCCAGAACCTAACAGATATGCACCATAATGGCACTCAAACTATTCCAACAGTGTGGAAACAAAGGGTAGGGACAGGTACAGGGACTGCGGTATGGTTGTGGTTGTGGGTGTGGCTGTCTGTGTTCTGTACTGGTAAGTGTGAAAGACTGATGGGTGGGGAGATGCCACTGCCTGTACCAGCAGCAGGTTACTGATCTGCATGTTGTGATAGTAAATGCAATTCAAGAGACATGCAAATTAGCTGATAATGAGGTATTACCTCGTTATGGCTAATATGTCTCTAAATGTCAAAGGAATAAAGGGATACATCATGGAAGAAGGGCCTTTCTAGCATGATATATATGGCTTGTGCTAGCAACGTTAATGAACTCCCAGGTAAGTCTTTGTCTTAATAGAAAAGAGGTATTAAAATATCCTTAAATTAATAGAAAGGAGGTATTACAAACTAAAGAATTTCAGAATTTTGGCATGGTGCTCTACTAGTTAGCATTTTCACTTTCCCCTCCATTGAGTTGAGATGATTTAGTATTTATTTAATAATTATCTAACCTTAGAAACTTGTAATTGAATATCTAAATTATAAAATGCATTTGAGGTGGCTTCTTTTATTTCTGAAAATGTAAAAATAATGTTAAAATGGACCTAATTGTTTAGCTAGCATGGGAAAAGCCAGTGGAAGCAAATGTTAACATACCGCAGGTCTACAGTGCTGCAAACTCCTGATAGGGGAGGAAGGATGAAAAGGTTTCATCAAGGGCCATTTTCAATTAGATCAAAGGAATGAAACAAAATCTACAGGAGTACATAAAACCAACAATGTAAATTAAATAAGATTTGGTGAAGACTGAGTGCACACTCACTCTGCAAACCTTAATCTATGAAAAAACTGAGATGAAAACAAGAGACAAGGCAGCAGAGGCTGGGCTTGACCCTATGGAATAGCAAATACTTAAATTTGAGGATAAAGCCCAGTGTAAAAATGTTTAGATCAATTTATCTCTAACTTCATCTTGCATACTTGATTCATCAGCTTCAAATTCATATTTGTTTTCATTAATGCAACAGATCCATGAAAAACTTTGGGAAGTCTGGAAAAAGAAGCAAAGAGGAGGTGCAAAAATATAAAGAAAAACCTCAGAGTTTTTTGAAAGATATAAAAAAGAAACATGAACATGGGGAAGAAAAAGAGATCTGATATGGTCCAATACATATGCAATGGGGAAAGCCAAACTAATCAATGCAAAAAAGCAGCTCCAAAGATATTTGAAGAAAAATACAGGCAAAGGCACCCAATTATGAAAATTTCATAATATAAAGTAAGAAAACAAAGGTGGAAAGTAGAAAAGAGGATTAGTAATGGAGAAGTTAAAGAAAAAGAAACTGAAGTCATGGATTACCTCCAAAGTGAAGGATTTAGTGTAGAAAATCCAACTCAGGTAATGTCGGAGCATGATGGAACAATGAGCCCCATACAAAGGAGAAACAGGTGAAACATGCAGAATCTGTGGACTTGCCACATGATGATGCTCTGGAACCTTCAGTAGGAAACCAGTACAAAAGTTCAGTTGTAGTTGCACTTCCACAGCAAGGATAAGAGCAGGAAACAGCGACAACTCTGACACAGGCAATGTTGTGGATTGATAGGCCAAGGAGTTTCTAAATGAAGGAATAGCAGATGATGCAGGATACAACTGATGCGGATATGTCACAGGAAGACACTATGGAAGTTTGTGTAGAATGCCCGTAAAAAAAAAAGAGAAAAGAATGTGCTCTCAGTTAAGAAGAAAATGATCTATGGAAATTGTTGCTTGATTTAATAGAAATGAATAGACATTGATGAAAGAAATAGATTACAGAAATTAGATACAACCCAAATGTTAGAAGCCTGATTACAGAGATGAACACAGTAATCAAGACTATTAACAGAAATTCATGTGATATATTGAAGTAAATAGGACATATTACTGGGCAGTTAAATTAATAACAGATAAACTCTACACAAAAACATAGAGCAATAAGAGAAAGAAAGGAAAGAAATAAAGTGCCATCAAGGAAGCTATGATAAAAGGAGGTACTGCCAGTATAGCTAGCTAGAATTTTGTAAATAACTTTGTCATTGGTGAATATCAAAATGATTTATATAAGATGCTTGTGTTACAAATGTATTAGAACTGTATGTCATGTACATATCAAACTGCTTGTACAGATGTGTGTGTTGAAAAGGTATTTGAAAAGTGCTGTTGAAATGTTACCACAGTATGCCCTACTGGAAGAGAACATAAATAAAATGTATGTGCACTATTGTAACTATTTAAATGTATATATTTTAACAGTGGAAACTGGAATACAGGAGGACAACTTCAGTCTAGCAAACTTCAGAAAAATAACTGAAATTAAATTACTTTATGGCTAGGCCATAAAAGTTGGCATCTTTCAGTTTTCAATCCAGTGAGATACACAATATCTGTACTAAGAAACTTTTTGTATTGTCTTTAGGGTGAACTAATTACTAGTCTTAAAAGCATGAAGGAATGCAATTGTTTTATGACTTCCAGCATCTGCCAGAGATCTGAGGAGAAGCCCTTGTCTGTATGTTTTTACAGGTAGAAGTTAATACTGCCAGCTTTGTTAGAGTATGCTCAACAAGGTATTAAGGTTGAAAGTAATTCTGCTACAAATATGCAACACAAATAAGGTGTACAATAAACTTGCTTAAATGTAGAAATAGAGTTTAGCAATATGTGATTAGTATCCATACTAAATGACTTTGGCTTGAAAAATAAGGAATTTGCGTAATGGACATATTTTCTTACAAAATCAGCAAGAATGTATGCATTTCACACTGTCAGCAAGAAAGTTGACCTCTTACAGACCTAGCAAAAATGTAAAAAACAGGATGTATGCAGTTCACATTGCCAGTAAGAGCAAAAATATAAAAAACAGGATGTATGCATTTCACATTGTCAGTAAGAAAGATAACCTGCTTCCTTAAAGAATGAACAAAAGGAAAACAATCTGTACATGTTTCTATTATATGACACTGTTAAGCAAGGAAGTTTGAATGGATATGGTTTCATCAAGTCAGCATTTACACAAGATGTTTCCTTAAAAGACAATACCAGCATTATTTCTTTACAGGATGAAAACATGTTTTTTTTCTGCAAACCCCAGCAAACAGATGTTTTCATACAAAGACCAAAATATAATACCAAGGAGAAAAACAGGATGTAAAATCACTATAAAGAGACTATAGCAGATAACATTGTTAGAGATATTTGTGTAGGAACACACATTTTTTCCGAGGTAGTATTGTATCTCTCACATCATCCATGCTGTTTGAGAAGTAAAGTAGCACAGTACCTGAAGCTGTAAAAGTAGTTTCTGTGATTTGTTATAAAAAGTTATTTATTGGTTACTACTTTTAAAGTGACAGAGTTTGATGCTGCATCAGTGTATATTCAGCAAGTGTCTGTGAGCAAGAGACTGTAAATCCAATTATAAATAGGCTTTTGTTTTAGCAGAATCCAGCCAGCAATACCTTAGTGTCTTAAGAAGACTTCGGATCCATCACAGTAAGCAGCACCTTGATAATTAATTCTTCAAGCTTCAGCAATGGGGGTTTCGGCCTGGGGACTACACATCAGATGACAAGAAGTGATGTAATTCTACAAGCTATCCCAGCAGTAATATCTAAGATATTATTTTGAGAAGTCTCTTAGCGAGACAGAGCATTCTGCATTCTGTCTTGCTCCTGACAACAACTAGAAGATCCATTCACCACATCTGCCTTGCTCTATTAGTAAGTTCTTAGGTTATAGTAATTATCTTAGATACAGTCAGGAATATAGTGAAGCTTAGTTTAGATATTTTTCTTTATTTGTGACTGTCCTCCAATTTTTTTTTAATTTTTTCTGTGGTTTTGAACTCTGATGTCACTGTGATTGTGAATATATATTTAGCAAGTAATGTCTTGTTCTTTTATTATTTATTATTAAATATATTAAACCTTTTATTGTGGTAGATCTGTGTACAGATATTTAAGTTTTGAGAGTATTTGCATATTTATTTGGTGACACTGTGCGGGCCACTCTTAATTGCCTTGCTCTTGGTCAAACTACCATTTGTATTAATATTAATATTATACAATAAGACTGGACACCCTTTTCTATGGACCTTAAAGTAACTGATAAGGAGTTGACTAGTGGAGTGGTAACTACCTCATAGTCTGGGCAGAAGGGGGCATAGCTAGTAAACCTGTGCCAGCCTTTCCCAGGTGTGTGTGTGTGTGTGTGTGTGTGTGTGTGTGTGTGTGTGTGTGTGTGTGTGTGTGTGTGTGTGTGTGTGTGTGTGTGAATCAAACCTGAAAGTGTGTGAACTACTTGGGCAGGGACATGAAGCACTGGTTGGACAGAGAGTGTGCTGGAGGTCTTAGCTTGGTCACTCAGTTGAGATCTCAGCTCTATAGCTGAGCCAGTAGGGAGTCTTATTGGGGATCTAGAGAAAGAGTGAGAAACCAGCCCCAGACTGACTGGGATCTCTGTGTGCTCTTAAGGGAAATTGCACTTGATGCAGAGAGCTGCATCTGAAAATACTGTGTGTGTACTTGTCATCCTCTCAGTGAACATTCCCCCACTGTTGCCAATGGCGAGGATTGATGCTCCTTGATTACTAGTCCAGTGGAGGGTCATAACAGAATCATCAAACAGGGAAACCCATAAAGCAATTAAGAAAATAAGTGTTACTGTTATAAGAATATAGAAGAGGGAACAGAGCAACAAAACTACTTACAAAAACAGACATGGTAAAAGCAACACACATTATCAGAACAGACCATGATCAGGAATACACTATTGAAAATAACCTAAAGATATCAGCATGGGCAGAAAAGCTTAAAGGAATAGTACAAAATAAGCAATTCACTAATGACCAAAAAAAGTTTTATAGACACCTGGTAAAAAAGCAAAATAAATAGAAACACCACCAAAAAAGAAGAAATAGACATATTTTGGAGAAATATTTATGAAGAACCTGTAGAATATAACAATGATGTTGAATGGATAGAAAAATTAAATGAAACAGTAAGGTGTTCAAATGTGCAAGATATGAAATGGGATGAAATAAAGGCCAGAGAAATTGAAACAAAACAAAGAAGAGCTCCTAACTTGAAAAACCCAGGCTCAAATGTAGTACCTAACCTCTGGATAAAAGTATTGACATTTTTACACAAAGATTTAGCCCTGAGCAAGAATTACTTATATGCGCATCTCAAACAGTCACTGACTTGGTTAACAACTGGAAAAATGATACTGCTCCTTAAGAGGTAACATGTAAACCATCCTAAAAACTATAGAGCATTAATTTACCTTCCAGTGATGTAAAAAAATGATATACTAGAATTGAAGCAGACAGAGTTTATACTCATTTAGATGAAAACTCAATCATGGCAATAGAACAAAAGAGTAACAAAAGAAAGTCATATGGAGTAAAGGATCATTTGTTTCTAAATAAAGCCATAATAGAGAATTGTAAAAAAATGTGAGGAATCTAAGTATGGTATGGATAGACTACAAAAAAGCATCTGACAGCAACCTATGCTCATTGATAAGCTTACAGATGTATAAGATACATACTACATTGATCAATTACATTACAGTGACCATGAAACAGAGGCAAACCACATTGCAATTAAGCCCTGACATAGGCAAAATTATTATCCCAGGGATAAAAATTCAAACAGGGATATTCCAGGGTGATTCTTTGTCACCACTGTTGCTTTGTCTTGCCCTTACCCCATTAAGCTATTTACTTAACAGATTAGGTCTTGGTTACAATTTGGCTCCCAGAAAATTACCTTGCTTTAAAGACTTATCTATTTTTTGAAGATGACTTAAAATTGTACAGTTCATCACAGGAGAAGTTGAAAGCCCAACTGCAAATGGTTAAAACTTTCTCAGATAATTTAAGAGTGTAATCTGGTCTTGATAAATGTGTAAAAGCAATGTTTAAATCAGGAAAGTTGCAGTACCAAGAAAATAGCAATCTGGGACAGGAATGTGATATAAAGGCACTTGAGTAGGAAGGAGTACATAAGCATCTGGGAATAGATGAAGGATCAGCAAGAAAACATGAACAAAGGTGAGTAAAACTCAGTAAGGAATACTTCAGAAGACTAAAACTAATACTGGAAACAGCCTTGACATTTAGGAATAAAATGCAAGCTTTAGACCAATTTGCCCTTCCTGTTCTTACTTACAATTTTTGTATGATTGACTAGCCCCAAAAGATTTTGGATCAGTTGGACAGGAAAACAAAGAAATGCTTCACACTTATCAAATGATGTATAAAAATTAGTGTTTACCAAGTTAATATATTCCTCACTCTGAAGGAGGTATGGGCCTCCTCAAAAGTGATTACATGTATAGATCTGCAGTTGTGGGACTGCATACATATCTGCTGACCTCATCAGATCCAAACATAGTGACAAGTTTAACACATGAGAGGAGGAAGTCTAAGATGACTTGTCTGTTTAGTTTAGCAGAGCCATTTCTGTGTCAGGCGGGAGTAGAAATCAAACCAGAAGTAGACAAAAATCAGACTGCAACTGAATGTGCCAAAAACAAATGAAAGAATATAAGGAGAAGGATCAGATAAGAAGAAAAGAAATGTGGAAAAGCAATAAATATAGTGACAAGTATAACTATCTCCTGGACCAACCTCATGTTGACCAGGATTTGAAGCAGGAATGGTTAAGGAGAGATGAGTTGAAACCAACAGATGAAAGGTTAATAATGGCAGCACAGGATCATGGACTCTGCACACATTGGTTTCCATTGAACATGTGGGAGAAATAGACACATATAGGTTTGTAAAAAGGAATTGGAAACAGTTACACATCTTCTTGCTGGGTGTGATACAGTAATGGCAGAGGGCCTATACACTGAAAGTCACAATAATGTGGCAAGACTCTTGAAATGGGGATTGCGCAAATACTACAATACAGAAATAGATGAGAGGCACTGGAAACATGATCCACAAAGCATTTTAGAGGATGATGACATGTGCACCAAATGGGACCACCTATTACCAACAGTTCAAAAACAGATGTGAGAAAACAGACATAGTAGTCCATGAAAAATTACAAAAGTAGCACTGATCTATGAAGTTGCTACACCTGGTGATTTCAGTGTCTTGTGTACAGAGTGACACAAAGTCATGAAATATCAAGATTTGCAGGCAAAAATGAGTGCAATGTGGAAGAAAGATATCCTGACAGTTTCAATAGTAGTAGTGTTTATTTATTTATTTGCATTTGTTCACTGGGAAAGTCCACTGGGCCGAGATGAGCTCATTTTCAGTGCAGGCCCAGGGAGAAAAGCTCCATATGAACACTGAATTACAATACAGTAGTACAGCAGCAGAATAACATGATTTTTTTGTAACATGTAGATTCAGCAAAATACTTACAATATGAGTTCAAGAGTAACAACTATGGGTATTACACATAGGTGGTATCTGTTAGTTAACAAATTAAGAGAGCATGTCAGTAGCCTAGTACTAATAACATAGCATGCATATTAATGGGTCTACTTTAATTAACCGAAAGCTGATTTCAGCGACTGCAAATCCATCAACACATATACATCGAACCTCGAAATGAGCGAACTCACAAAACCACGAAACTCAAAATACTGATTTGTCATACTCGCCAACCCCACCGCCCGAAACACACTACTCACCCAAACAAAATAAATAAACCACAAACATACACCAACCAAAACTCTACTTCTAACCCTACACTAAACCCCACATAAACCACTATCTATGCACTCTCCTTAACCCCCCCCCAACCCTAAGGTCCATAACTACCATACACTTACCGTACAGAGCTATACCCAAACAAAATAAATAAACCACACAGATACACTAACCAAATCCCTACCTCAAACCCTACACTAAACGTTAAATACATTACCCATATTACATTACCTATCTATGCACTTACCTTAACCCGCACCCTAATGTCCGTAACTATTGCACACTTACCTTACAGATCTGTAGCTCAGACGGGCCAACCAAAACACTTCCACATTTCAAATTTCATGGTAATTTTGCGGTTTTGTGAGTTCGCTTATTTCGCTGTTCGATGCATTTGTGTCTATGGATTTGCATTCGCTGGAATCAGCTTTCGGTTAAATAAAGTAGATACCCATATTAATAGGTGATAAGTTCAGATACATAAAACTTATCAATTCAATATTTAGTTCAGTAGGTATGTCATTGTAGAGGGCTCAAGGAAATTGTAGTGAAAATAAAGAATTAAGGCAGTAAGTTTAAGGTTGAAGGTAGCAAAAGACAGAGAATTAGTTAAAGGCGAGAAGAGTGGAGGAAGAGGAAGTCAGGTTTTGAGAGGTGTAATATTAGTGCGTGTACATTGCCATAAGGAGGAGAGATATCGTTTCAGAGTTTTTTGAAGGTAATTGGATTGCTAGTGGTCCTGATTGATGGTGAGAGAGTGTTCCACAGTTTGGCAATAGTAAAAGAGTAAAGCATCTGGCCAGCAAATAAGTTAGTTTTTTCCACTTCCAAAAGTAGCTGGTTTTCAGATCTGAGATGTCTGTTGGGGTGGTAGTGGGTAAGTAGATTGGTAAGGGTAGGGAAGGCTGATGGTTTGAATATGATTTTGTGTGCTGTGATTAATTGTAAAAGCATAAATTAATAATTAATTAATAATATATCTACTTTCCATACTTAACAAAATGCGCTCATATTCCATGCCTTGTACTGCATAAGGTTTATTTAAAACAGAAAAAAAAGTACCAGTGGGGCTGTTTATGCCATTGGATGTGATTGTCTACCTGTAAAGTGGTATATAGGCCAAAGCAGAAGAATGTTGAAAAGAAGAATTATGGGGCATTTGGGGTAACACTAGCAGTTTATTTTTTTCTGTTTTAAAGAAACTTTATGCAGTACAAGTCATGGAATATGGGTGCATTTTGCTAAGGATGGAAAGTAGATATATTATTAATTTTGGAACTTTGTGGCCCCAATGGGCTTAATATGGAGTTAGAACAAATAAGATAAAGTACATCCACAGGAACAATGCACAGCCGTTCTTTAAACACTCCAGAAAAGTACTAGAGACAATTTCATAATCTTCTCAGAAAAAGCTGTTGAACACAATACTAATAAACTCAGTATACTTTTATTCATATTTTTACTTTCATTTTTCATATCACGGGAACATTTGCTCTGTGGTGGTGCTTTTTTATACTTTTGGTTTTATTAATATGGAGTTAGATTTACATGTATAGCATGAAATGTTACAGTATGCATTATTTTATAAATGCATAGACATATAGGATGAATTTATATGTATAGGGTAAAATATTTAAGTATTTGTTAATCTAAAGATATATAGGTGCATTGGCGTGAACTTCGTAAACTATTAAGTTAAATGCAATAGGAATGTAAGGGGTTGCATTTTAAGTTTTTTGATGCACTTTAAATGTTTCTGAAGCACTTTAATTGCTCAGGATGCACTTTAGATTTACATTTTCTTGATTTACTGATTCATTGATCTACCATTGTAGGGCAAAATGTTTTAGTATTTGTTAATCTAGAGATACATAAGTGCTTTTGTATTATTCTTAAATTATAATGTTAAATGCAATAGGAATGTAAAGGGTTGCACTTTATATGTTTTGATGCTCTTTAAATGTTTCTGAATCACTTTATTGCTCAGGATGCACTTTAGATTTTAAATCTCTTGACTCACTGATTAATTGATCAATTATTGTATAATTTAAGTGGATAATGAATGTAGTGAAATGTATATAAAGCACACCATTCTTGTGCATGATTTTACCCTGGAAGGCTTGATGCCAAAGTACTAGGAACACAGTAAAAGTGGATGGTGATCATGTCTCCAGTTGTTCATTGTGTTTTTTCTGTCCTTGGTGAGTTGGTTCATGGAGTGGTGTTTTTGGAGTTTTCTGACAGTATGTCGGTTACTGGAGCTTCAGTTGGTGGAGACATATCCAATTCCAGGTCCAATTCAGTAACTACCTTTCTTTCCTGTACAGAAATGTGGAGAGAAAGGGATAAGAAGTTGGCTGCTTCCGATTTGTGGTCTTGTAATGGACTGGGAGACCAGCAGGCAACCAGGTATGAGAGACTAGAACTTTTGCTTGTAAAGGAGGTGTCTTTATATTATGATACCTGGTTGCTGGAGAAATATATCAGCCTGAATTTAACCCCTTGGGGTTTAAGGGTGGACAAACTTCCAGCTTCTGAATTTTCTGAAGCTGAAGATGATTTATTTGAGGAGTGGAAGAATATATCTTTACAGTGTACTTTAGGGTGGCTTAAAGTACTTGTCAAACATAATAATAGACTGCATGAACAAGTAAGAAATTAAATTTTGGAGCTGCAGGACGAGCTTAAGGGGGAAACTACAACTGCCATATTTAATAATAAAATGAAGGACATTCATGTGAGAGTGGGCAAAGCTGAGGCTGAAATACTTGAAAGGAAACGCAGTAAACTGGACAGAGATGATTGTGATTATAGGAACAACCTCATCTTTCAGTGGCAGAGAAAACCTAGGCAGAGCAGGCCCACCTTAAAACATACATCTATGAGGTCTTGGAGTTCGTGGGAGTCATCCTTTTTGCCCACAGAAGCAAGCAGCAGCATCAACAGCAGGAAAAGTGTTTCATTTGAGGAATTGAGTGAAGGAGGGGTCCAGGCTGGGCGAGCAGAGCAGTGGTCAGAGAGTGAGCCCACAGCAATTGAAAAGCAAACGCAACCGGAGGTGGAAGAACAGGAAGAAATGAAGAAAATGCGAGAATTGGACATTTTGGATTTAACATTACTAACGATGTTGTTATCATATGTAATGAGGAACATAATAACAGGTACATCTTGAATAATGTAAATAGTCCACATTCAGTGAGTCAAAGTGAAATGTTAAATATTATTAATCTATCAGATTTGCAGTTAGATGATAACATGTATAGTTTACTTTTGGAAAGGAATGAAATTTGTGGCAACATATTTTCCAGCCTTGGCAGACATAATGTTAGAAATACGTGCTTTTTGTCGCAAACTACATTTAATGGCATTTTTTTCTAAAACAAATCCAGAAAATGCACATGGTAATGTAATGTGCAGCACTGATGAGGATGAGGAACCATTGCTAGATTTGTCACTGCATGAAAATGATTTAGTGGATATTTTTGCTTATGAACAAGAGCTTGACAGTAATAGGGATAGTGTTGGGGATGTTTTTCCATATTACACTGGCTATGGAAAATGTAATGTTCCTAAGGTTCCTTATGTTAGCACTTTTTATCCACTTAGAACTGTCTCAGCCATAATAAATTTTGAGAAGGTGTTACACAAACAGTTGCAAGTTGAATATAAGACGTTTTATGACAGTTATAAGCCCCATAACTTGAAAAAGCATAAACAGAATGCATTAAGGCAGTTAAGAAGCTTGAATAAAGATTGTTTTTGCACAGGCAGATAACGAGGGGTAACTGGGTAATAATGTCTAGAGTGAAATATAACAATATGGTGAATGAATTGTTGCAGGAAGTTGGTGTTTATGAACAGGTGCAGTCAAATGTTCTGGATGCATATAATGACTTGTTTCTGGAATTACTTGAAAAGGGAGAGAGATTGGGATTTTTTTCCACTACTGATGTCAAAAGGCTACATGGACAATATCCTAGAATGGCTAAGTTTTATGCCATTCCCAAGGTACACAATGACTTAACAAATCCCCCTGGGAGACCCATAGTATCAGGGCTGGGGGGAATATCTCCAGAATATTGTTATTTTTCTGGATGCACAGTTTAAACAGCATTTGAAGTGAGTCCCTTCACACATTAGAAATGGTAAAGAGCTCACAGACACTTTGGGAGGTACTGAGTGGCAAGAGGATTTTTTCTGGGAAACTGTTGATGTTAAGTCCTTGTATACCAATATTTCTCATTGGTGGGGTCTGGAAGCAGTAGCCAGACTATTAGGAGAAGGTCCCAAAACAAGTTATGTTTTACAGCTGTTGGAGTTTGCACTGACACACAATGTATTTAGTTTTGAGGACAATTTATTTCTACAGAGAACAGGAACTGCGAAGGCAGCATCCTTTGCCCCATCTTATGCCATAATTTTTATAGGTTTTTTTGAGGAGAGCTGTGTTTATAGAAATACATATTTTTTGGAAAATGTTATAGTTTTCAAACGCTATATTGATGATTTGTTTTTTATATGTAGAGGGGAGATTAGTCTTTTTGAACAGTTCATGTTGGAACTAAATCAGAATCAGTATGGCATCACAGTGTCCTATCAAACTCATAGACATAAGATACAGTTTCTAGATTTGGAGTTCTTTGTGGATAAAGACAAGCTAGTGTCTTTTAAACCATTTTATAAGTAAACAGCAGCTAATAACTTTTTGAGTGCAGACAGCCTGCATCCAGAACATTTACTTGATTCTCTACCTTACGGAGAATTTAAGCGCATTAGTGACAATGTTCATGACAGAACCACATTGGATGGGGAATTTAACATTGTTAGATGCAAGCTGGCGAAGAGAGGGTATTTTAGCCAGGTGTTAAATAGGGCTGAGGAAAAAGTGAGAAAGCAAATTACTGGTCAGAGAGTATGGAATCATGCAACACATCATGGGTATGGAGATTATCATAAAGTGGACAAGGATGATATATTTTTTGTTAATAAATTTCCCCCTTTTTCAGCTACATTGAAGGTGTTAGTGCACATGTTTTGGCCTATTATACAGCAGGATGAGGAAGTGGGCAACATTTTCAAGGGCAGGGTTGTTTTTTCTCATACTAGATTTCACAACCTGAAGGAATTATTGAACAGTAGGGTAAGTAGAATGGAAACTGGTTCTAACACAGTAGGCACCTTTAGATGTGGAAGGTGCAAGGTGTGTGACGTCAAGAACATGTCAGGTACTTTGATTAATGGAAAGAAGTTCATCTCCATGGGATCTTACAATTGCAGTACCAGTGGGGCTGTTTATGCCATTGGATGTGATTGCCTACCTGTAAAGTGGTATATAGGCCAAACCAGAAGAATGGTGAAAAGAAGAATTATGGGGCATTTGGGGGATGTGAGGCATGTTAGGCTTAATAATCCTGTGGCCCAGCATTTCCATGCTGTTCACAATGGTAACACTAGCAGTTTTTTTTTTTCTGTTTTAAACAAACCTTATGCAGTACAAGGCATGGAATATGGGCACATTTTGTTAAGGATGGAAAGTAGATATATTATTAATTTTGGAACTTTGTGGCCCCATGGGCTTAATATGGAGTTAGATTTACATGTATAGGATGAAATGTTACAGTATACATTATTTTATAAATGCATAGACATATAGGATGAATTTATGTATATATAGGGTAAAATATTTAAGTATTTGTTAATCTAAAGATGTATAGGTGCATTGGTATGAACTTCTTAAACTATTAAGTTAAATGCAATAGGAATGTAAGGAGTTGCATTTTAAAAGTTTTTTGATGCACTTTAAATGTTTCTGAAGCACTTTAATTGCTTAGGATGTACTTTAGATTTAAATTTTCTTGACTTTCTGATTAATTGATCAACCATTGTAGGGCAAAATGTTTTAGTATTTGTTAATCTAGAGATGTACAAGTGTTTTTGTATGAATTTGCATTTTAAAAGTTTTTTTATGCACTTTAAATGTTTCTGAAGCATTTTAGTTGCTCAGGATGCACTTTAGATTTACATTTTCTTGATTTACTGATTAATTGATCTACCATTGTAGGGCAAAATGTTTTAGTATTTGTTAATCTAGAGATGCATAAGTGCTTTTGTATTAACTTCTTAAATTATAACATTAAATGCTATAGGAATGTAAGGGGTTGCACTTTACATGTTTTGATGCACTTTAAATGTTTCTGAAGCACGTTATTGCTCAGGATGCACTTTAGATTTTAACTTTCTTGACTCACTGATTAATTGATCAATTATTATATAATTGAACTGAATAATGAATGTAGTGAAATGTATATGAAGCACACCATTCTTGTGCATGATTTTTCCCTGGAAGGCTTGATGCTGAAGTACTAGGAACACAGTAAAAGTGGATGGTGACCATTTCTCCAGTTGTTCAGTGTGTTTTTTCTAACATCAAAGATTGAAATAATACTAATTTCATGAACTTTAATCATACCCTGGCTTAGGAATGGGGTCCATTCTCATCATGGTATTAGAAATCCAAAAGACTTGGAGAACTTAAACCAGAAGAAACATTTTAGATCTTCTCTGTATAAACAATACTTTGAGTTCTCCACTGAACTGTTACTGCAATGGCCAGGAAGTAATCACACACTTATTTGTGTAAACTAAGGAGCAGAACTCTTGATTTTAGGTCAACTTGATATCCAAGTCAACATCTCAAAACCTTTTGCAAAACTGATTACAATGAAGCTATTGCATTGTGGAGAGACTAGAAATAGTATGAGGATGTTAAAGGTTTACATAGACATAGAATCTGAATGTTACCTTAAAGAGGCTGATGTCTGTATGCATGTGGCTACAAAAACAAAATAAAAAAGTGTTACCTACAGAGGGCATGCATTTACTTTCACTAAAATAACTAACAAGCTTATAAAAAGAAAGAAAAAATATGCATAAAGTGGAATTATGCAAAACTAATGAAATGAAAGGCAAACAAAACAGCCATTTAGTAAGAAAGGACTGCTATGAAACTCAATCTAGCTGCCAAATGTAAAGCCAGAGAGAACATTATTTTTTTGTTTGCAATTTTTATTAACTTGCTTAAAAGAAGGATTATACCTTGCACAGTCTGCATGCATGGTGTGCTAATTTGTTATCTTGGCGGCGGGTTCCCTTAATATAATTCTTATATAAATACATTTTAATTATACATCAGATAGAGCCAAGTACCAAGATTCATACTTTCAGTTTAAGTCATATCAAACTTTTGTCTTTCCAGAATGGTAGTGTATTGTTCTCCCCTTCCATTTGTTACCCGGTTTAAAGATTCACAGGCCAACATATGCAATTTGCATTATTCCATCCACTTCTGTTTTCCTTTTTATATACCTCATCTCCTAAAAATTATCAATTGCTTTTTCTGCCAGTACAGTAATTCAGAAATTCCATGCAGTCTTTATCATGCTCATCAGAGGAGACTTTGACTACCTCCCAATGTCCATTCCCAGTTCAGCCGGTTGTCTGTGATTTTCTTACCAAGTTTACCCTCATGCATCCATAATTCCCCTCTTTTTATCTCATCCATTAGATCAACTTCCTCCCAGTTTGGGCTTCTCACCTTTATCCACTTACAATCAATTTTTAAACACTATTGATATCAATGCCATCAGTAATTGTGTGTCCTTAGAAAATGATTGATCTGGGCTCCATCCCAACATCAGAAACTCCTGAGTCCATCTAGTTCCTGGACCATTTCCCCTATTGAGTACACAGTGAACATTATTCTCTAATGTATTTAATGCAGGACAGCTCCAGAAAATACTCAAGTTGTCCCTCCTATTCCCTTATGACAGTGCCAACATTGCCTGCTAGCCTGAGGGAACACTGCATTTTATATGGCATGTAGAAGTATTTCTGAAAGCACTTCAATGCAAAGATTCTGAATTTCCTAGCTTTAGTTGTTAATCTTGGTGCCTTGCAAATCTGTTTTCCCAGTTCTAGCACCCATCATTCTCTTAACCCATCACTTTGTCCTTTGTAAGTTTGAATAAACTCTCTATAAATCCTGGAAGGCAATCCCTTCTTGGAGGCATTGGCAGTTATACCCTCTATTAGGATCCTCAGGAATTCATACAGTTCCTCTCCTTGCTGCCTATTACTCATCTGTCACTTGCTCTCATGCAATAGTTCCAATTACAGCAAGCATGTTACTTCTGGAAGTCCAAACATCTCTCTCACTTCTTCTCAGATCCTCAACCCATTGTTTCCAAAATCTGCTCCCAGTATCTAGGTTTCCTATTCAGCTCTAACCAATGGTTCACCCCTGTTCCTTCTATTAGTGCTCAGCTGAACCTCTAGTGAGGCTACTTGCCAGAGACTCTCTGTTATTTTCATGTCTTTTATCATATTTGTTTTATAGCTTGCTATACATAAAATTCCACTACCCTTTATCTATCAATATCTAGGATCTGGGCCTAAAATTTTACTTCATGATCTCCTGTCTTCCTTCAGCCTGCTCTTCAATTATTGCCTTCCACTTTGGTCTATACTCATTATATTTTAACAAGTACAATAATCTACCCTGAGTCACAATTTTAAATCTGCCATTCTCACCCCACTTGCACCACAGGCAGCACCATCTTCTCCCAACTCACTCATGGTTTATCCTTGACTCAAAATCACTTCCTTAATTTCTTGTTTATTCTTTCCCACATCTTCTTATCTGGATGCCCAAAGTACACCTGCCATAAGTACAAAATTAATTTTACCAGAAACATTTTAATGGCCAGAAACTTCATCTTTCAGTATCTTATTTAATCAATTATTTTAAACTTTGCTTCAATCTACGTGTTTCTTAGTGCTAATCCCCCCTTTTATCTTAGGATCAGAAGATCATAGAAGGTTACTAGGCTATCGACCCAGAGGTCATTTCAAACCTAGCCGTTTCATCCCAATGTAGTACAATAGATACTCGAGTCAATACTCAAGATTATATTTAGAAATGGCTGCCTATGTCCAGGAGGGTTATGAGCACTATCCCCAATAAGCATTTACAGTGCCCCATTCACTTGTCCAGGCTTCTTTTGAACAGTGTCACAGAGGTGCTCTGCTTCACATGAATTGGCAGTCTATTCTAAAGACGCAGCAGTCGTTGGGAGACAAAGCTGTCCTATTCAAGTTGCAGGCCATAGTTAGGTCCCTGAAATGGGTAACTCTAGTCCCATTTGATTTATTGATGTGCAACAAATTAATTAGGATCCCCGGGTACCTCATTTTATCATGTCCCTACAGCTACGGGTAGGACTGTGCTAACTCAAATAAAGGTGTATAATTTAATACTATTGCCTTTGTTTTAGTCTAATTTATTTTGTATCCAAAATAACCCCTGAATTCCCTTAACTTCCTAAAAACCTTTGGTATGTCCACTTCTGGATCAGTAACATACAGTATTATATTGTCTGTAAATAAAGCCAGGTTTTCCTGCTTACTGTACCAGTTATAACCCATGATATGTGAGTTTCTATTTGTGACTTTCAAGATTTCCAGATACGTTGCAAATTGCAATGTGGAAATGTGACAGCATTGCCTAGTGCCCTTCGTTGGATGAAATAACCATGAAAGAACATCCTGTATTTTTATTTGCACATCTATATGTTGATAAAGCTTCATAATGAAGTCAGTCTATTCTTGGTGGAATATTATACCTGCATAGTACTAAACACATAAAATCCCAACTTACCCAACATTACTTATTTTTTATTTATTAAAGCTGCACAATTTAAGGATGTGATATATGTCTTTCTTGACAACAATGGGATTGTTCTGTACAGCATCACAGCTAGTAACATTCATGTACAGGCTCAGAATCACTGTCATTAGCATCACTAGTCAGTAGGTCTGATACTGAGCTGGTTTTCTAAACTTCTGTCATTTTTTAGTTCTGACACTGGCTCTTGTCTCACTGACACAACAGGCTCATTAGTCTGCTTGACACTGTCTTGTGAGGAGTCAGGGAGCAAATAAACTAGGACTGGAAGCTGACTCATACTGTTTATTTGATGAACCAGTATAATCACTGTCCCAAACTCTGATATCTGAATTCAGTTCCTTGGGAGTGCCAGTGTGTTCCTAGTCATTGTAGATCTAGACCTTAACTTGTTGAAATGCCTTTTGCAGGAAATCCTGAATCTAGTTTTTAATCTCAGTTATGAAAATGAGCCTATGGTCAATTCCACAGTAGTATCCCAGTGACATTCTGAATCTTCTTTGGTTATTTTAGTATTTTTCTCCTGCTGCCTGCCATCTATCAGTTCTTCTGCAACTGATAAGCTCATTCATTATCTCGGTGTTGAGATCCATTCATTAAAGGTCATCATTCAGGCAGCCATCTTAGTTTTTGCCGCTATGACCCTAACCCCTACCCTAGCAACTAATGTCCGTGCTTACTTATTTTGAAGGCATGTAATGTCTCCTCTAGGTGAAAACATTCCTGCACATTGCTCATGAAGGCTGCTGTATGAACACTGTGAAGAAGAGCCAGACACACATCTCTGCCTGCACCCTGCATGTGATACACCTCTACTCTAGTAGTTGCTCACAATGCAGTGGGCCAGACCAATTCTTTTCCCCAGAATTCATGAGTTAACATTACCCACTCACTGCTGCCCTCACCCAACTGGCTCCTCCAGTGTCCAAGCTGCTAAATGATATGGGATAATCTAGATCATAATTAGAGTTTCATCTTTCCACATCACAGAGCCAAGATACTAAATCTTATTTGTTGACTAACCTGTACATATTTACTTGCCATACTGGAATTTTTGCAAGTATTGTCTCTTTTGAACAGTCCTGCTCAGACATGGTGTCATTAAATAAAGTCTGGTTCTGATAGGTTTATTCATCATTAACACTTCGGTATGTCTTTCTCTTATAGTGTAAATTAGATGTGTTCTGTACTGTGATAGCAAAAAGTAACATTTCATCTTAATTTCCAACATGGTATTTCATAATTTCTTTACACCCACCTAGAAAGTTTGTATGAATTGTTTGGCTAAACCATTTGGTTGCATGGTGCCAATGTGCTCAAGTGGGATGGAGTACTCTGTTTTGCTTGACAAAACAATAAAACTCTTATGACATCAACTGGGTTCCACTGTCAGTGACTGTGATGACCCCACTTAAACCCAGGGCAGTAACTAAGAAGCCTCAATCCTCACCACTGTCTCCAGTAAGGAAGCATCACTGAAAGCAGAGATAGAAATACACAATTTTCCCTAAGAGTACACTGGGAACAGGCTCCAAACCTGGGACTGGACTATATGCTTCACTCCAGGTCCCCAAATGAATATTCACACTAACCACTGCAGAGCACTGTGTCCCAGTTCTAGGTATCTGACAAACTCTCTCAAATATTTGATATTCACACATATAAACACTTTTGGGAAAGATAGGTACAGATTTACCTGCTACGTCCTTTTTCCCAAATTACAATGTAATGGCTGCCACCAGGCAAATTGTACTGACACTGTATAACATTGTATTCCTACTTAATGCCTTGTAATAATCCTGTAACATTGCTGTTTAATGCTAATTTATAATGAAAATTGTTTGAAATGTTGGAGCTTTTCTCCTCAGGCCTCCGCTGAAAAAGGGCTCTTCAGCTCAGTCGGACAATCCTGGTCAACAAATGTAAAATAAAATAAAATAAAATAAATACCACAATACCCTACAAAAGGGGTATTCAATTATATTGGATAAAATAAATATTGGTATAAGGGGTAACATGTAATCCAAGCAGCAAGGCTTTTTTAGAAGTGGCCCTGGTGTTATTAAAATAAGCATAAATATTCTCAGGTTATTAAAAGTACTTTCTAAATAACAAGCCACAATAAAAGGTAGTAAAATATTTAATAAATAAAATGTTTAAACATTTTAATAACTTATTCCAATAAACCACAGAGTTTCACACACATGAATTATGAAAATAATACTATAGGACAGGTTTCACACCGATTGTAGAAAAACTATCTAACTGTAGTTCCCTAACTGTCTAAAGATAACCTAATTAACTCAGCAAGGTAAGATGATACTCTTACTTCTGCAAGGCAAGATAAGAATTTATGCCCACTCTTCAGGCTGTTGTCTGATCCTCAATGACTGGAATAATAACTCCTACTATTATTGGTAAACAGCTCTGGAAAACTGAGTGATAACTACTGATCTGGAAAACAACAACTGACAACTGAACTACAACTACAGCTACTACTGAACTTTAATTGATACAGACCCTGCTTTTATTTGTTTTTTTTTTTAAGTCACAGAAAGCTGTTAAGAGAATTCTACTCTCTCATATCAGACTTTAAAAAGTAAATAAAAGAGCTGATGTGGAGATTCTGTTCCTTTCAGCTCTGGCACACTATGACATCACACCTAGGTCAACTGACTGGCATAACCTACATTCACAATTCTTTTTTTTAAAAAACATGTACATTTGGTCAGCAATAAAGACGCAAACTGACGGCTGGAGAAAGACCCACCTTTACAGAAACTAAACAGCATTAAGCTCTTTTGTTCCTAAATCCTGGGACTTCATCAGAATACAGTCAAAATTGAAAATACACTGTTTAAATACCCCCTCCCAGAATTTGATTGGTTCAAGATAATACGTTCTATTTTCTATGTAATTTCACCATACATTCTACTCAAATAAAAATATATGTAAAAGAGAAACAAATTTTTTAAAAAAACATCAATATATAAAAGACATTAGAAATAGACATTAAAAATAGGTCAAAAGAATTATAATATCAAATTTAAACATCATAAAATCACATTTCCACACAAAACCATCACTATTTACTCCCATAAATACCTCTACTATGTTTATATATTATTAGCTCTCTCATGTAAAATAGGGAGAATGGAAATGGCATCATTCAATCCTGGGGGGATCATAGCAGCCAATCTCAGTTGCCATTCAGTCTCTTTTTTCTTTAGAACATTTTTTCCATCACCTCCCCCCCCCTCGGGTTGATCTTTATGCCCTCTAATATACCAAAAACAAATTTCATGAAGCCATTACAAATCAGGGAGTGCTTATATAGGGTACTATTGGATTTTTTATTTTTACTATCACGTAAGTGCTCATAAATTCTATTTCTTAAGGCACATTCAGTCTTGCCCAAATAGTAACACCCACATGTGACACAGTGAGCCAAATATACCACCCTACTTGTAGCACAATTACCCCTCCTAAAGGTAATCTTGTTTCGCATTTTGTTCTCCAAGGTAATATACACTTCATTATTAATATAGGTGTATTGCTTGTAAGCCACACATGGTCTAGTCCCAGGTCTCATTTGTTCCCCCAAATCGATTTTTAGTTCATAAAGCTTTTTAAAATTAGCAGCAAATTTTGTAATAAATATTGGTCGTTCACCTAACTTTTCATAAACATCAGAATTAGCCCTTAGTATATTCTAATTCTTGAAAACGACTTTTTTTAATTTCACTAGAGAGTTCATTGTGCTGTAAAACACATGTCGTCTCATAATTAATAGTGGTCTGCAACTTGTCATGATTTGCATAACATCCTCTCACACTGAGAAGAGGTTTACAATGTTCACCCCATTTAGAATATACTTCATTCAAAATTTGATCTACCAAACCCTTTGGATAACCCCTGTCATAAAACATTCCACCTACTTTATCCAATTCAGCCCTGACATCCTCCAAATGGGATGCCATATCGGCTACCCATATAGCCTGACCCCTAATAATACTCTTTTTTTTGTACCAATGGGTAGCTACTGTTGAAATGTAAGTAGGAGTTACAAAAGTGTCTTTGCGATAGATTTTAGATCTAAAACCATCACAAGTATGAGAAACAAATGTATCTAGGTAGTTGATTCCACTTTTATCATAATTAAAAGTAAATTCAAAAAATTGGGTTGTATCACTCAAATATTATACAAATTCTTCAATTTCCTCACACGTACCTCTCCACAGGATAAAAATATTGTCCAAAAAATTTACTATACAATTGTGTTACGTGTGAGTGTTACTATGTAGGCAAGACTGAACGTGCCATAAGAAATAGAATTTATGAGCACTTAAGTGATATTAAAAATAAAAAATCCAATAGTGCCCTAAATAAGCACTCCCTGATTTGTAATGTCTTCATGAAATTTGTTTTTGGTATATTAGAGGGCATAAAGATCAACCCGAGGGGGGGTGGTGACTAGAAAAATGTTCTAAAGAAAAAAGAGACTGAATGGCAACTGAGATTGACCTCTATGTTCCCCCCATGTTTGAATGATGCCATTTCCATTCTCCCTATTTTACATGAGAGAGTGTGGAGTCTGCATGTCCTCCCCGCGGTCGAGTGGCATTCGCAAGACATGCGTGAATGGGCATGCCTTTGTTGAAGGTTGGGCGTCGGGCTGGCACCTCGGCACCATAAAAATCGACTGCCAATCATTAGCAGAATGGAGTTCTGCTGTGGCGACCCCTAACCAGGAAAAGCCGAAAGAAAAACAACAACAAGAGGTATTTATGGGAGTTAATAGTGATGGTTTTGTGTGGAAATGTGATTTTTTGATGTTTAAATTTGATATTATTATAATTATTTTGGTCTATTTTTAATGTCTATTTCTAATGTCTTTTATATTGATTTTTTTTAATTTTTTCTCTTTTACATATATTTTAATTTGAGTAGCGTGTATGGTGAAATTATGTAGAAAATGGAATGTATTATCTTGGACCAATCAAATTCTGGGAGGGGGTAGTGAAACAGTGTATTTTCAGTTTTGACTGTATTCTGATGAAATAACAGGATGTAGGGACGAAAGAGCTTAATACTGTTTTGTTTCTATAAAGGTGGGACTTTCTTCAGCCCTCAGTTTGCGTTTTCTTGCTGGTTGTTTGGTTTCCATTTACATTCATAGCTAGTCATGCTGGCATATACAACAAAGGGTAATTTATAGGCATCCACAAATATCCACAAAACTTCAGCCAGTCATGCTAGCACAGATAACAATATCTACTATCCTCACATTTCTCCACCCTTTAAAAACTCGAGCTAGATTTTCAAGTGACCCTAGAAATTCATCGCTTGAGAAAAATGGGGCTGACTGAAAATGTATGAACCCATACCCCTTCTTGACAGTCTGTCTGCATTAGCACTAGTGATCCCACTACGGTGTTGCACCTTCATGTCATATGCCTGTAGCCCTGTGCTCCACCTCAGTAACTTGGCATTTTGCTTACTGATGCTGTTAAGCCATGTTAAAGAGTTATGGTCTGTAACCACAGTGAATTTTCTTTCATATAGGTAAGTATGAAGCTTTTGCAATGTCCATACTATGGCTAGGCATTCTTTCTCCATAGATGCATAACATTCCACCGTTGGTTGCAACCTATGGCTAAGGTATACATTGGGATGCTCTTCTCCCTTGGAGGAAACTTGGCTGAGTACAGTCCTCACCCCACAATCTGAAGCATCCACCTGTATAACAAATTCCTTGCTGCAATCTAGACTAACTAAAACGGGGGTCCTCCCAAAGCATCTTTACAGTACCCATTTGTTACTGACAAAAGGAATGTCACGGGCTATGGCTAGATGTGCCAGATGGTGGGCTCTGGGTTCTACCAACTGCTGCATTACTCACCCTCTAGCCCTCCCTCAGGGATTTTGTTAACTGTGGTGGTGGTGCTGCGGTAGCGTTGTCACCTCACAGTTAGACGTTGCCCGTTCGATTCTCAGTTAGAGCGTCTTCTGTGTGGCGACATTCGTGAATGGGTGCTCCTTCGTTGAAGGTTGTGCATTAGGCCTGGCAAGCCAGCACGTAAACATCTACTGCCAATCATTAGCGGACCGGAGTTCCGCTGTGGTGACCCCTAACTGGGAAAAGCTGAAAGACACAAACAAACAGTAACCCTTTGTTATCGACAAAATGAATGTCATGGGCTATGGCCAGAAGTGTCAGACTGTAGGCTCTGGGCTCTACCAACTGCCATATAACCTCATCCTGTAGCCCTCACTCAGGAGTCCACTCTCCATTCCAGCATACAGACTCCCTTTTTCTTGAGCATCAGGTGCCTCCTTAGCTACCTCCTTCAAGCCTCATAAGGTAGGGTCTGAAATCTGTTCCTGTCTCAACTCTGCTTTTGTGACATCCTCCTAGATCCCTTCCACAGGAAGCCTAGTACCTTCTGACAACAGTACCTCCCTGTCAGCCTAGGTACTACCACTCACCTCTGTCTTTGCAGTTACCATGTCCACAGGAACACCAGAACCTACCAGCAGTTGGTAAGTTCTGGTGTTCCTGTGGTTCACCTTCAGGCTCATTGCTACAAGGTAGCTCCCTCCCTGAAGTAACCACATCACCAGCCCCAGCTTCAGGCATAGGATCTGTCTGGGTCTCCCCAGGCTACCAGACCTACGTGCCTATCTCCAAGCTTGACTGCATGTTACTGCATGCACACAAGGCACTACACTATTAAAATAATTTCCTATTAAGACATCTGCAGGAATATCCTCAAACACACCTACTTACTTGTTCCCTTTTCCACCCTTCCAGTTAAGATGAAACCTGACCAAAGATATATGGAATTGGGTCCCACCCAAAGAGCTGAAGGGTGTGGACTACTCAAGCAAGTACTGCTCCTCCTTAACCACTGCAGGCCTCACAATGATTATATCAGAAGCTGTGTGTCTCTCTTAGCAGTGGTCTGTCTTCCATCCATTAAGATAGGATACAAATTTTGGTGATAATTTGTCACCTCTGTTATTTCCAGACAACTTATCAATGGTATTCTGCCATTCCCACTTGCTGACTCCCCTCACCTTTTCTCACCTTGCTTCAATGGACAACTGTATGTTACATAGCCCCTATGATTACATTTGAAACATCTAATCCCTGATCCTGGCTATGTGCTTGAACTAGTGGCTTCCATTGTTACTGCTGAATTCTGTTGGAGTGGTTTAGGCTGCCTCCATGGGTTCCCTTATATCCATGTACAGCACTGGGTATCCCTTTCTTATGCATTGATGTCCTACTTGCCAAGTAGAGATCCCATTTCTCTCCAAATCATTTGCATAGTTACACTCTCAGTCTGCCAACCAGATCCTCATGTCCTCAGGCAAAGTGCTGAGAGCTTATTCCCTCACCAAAAAGTCTGTTAGTCCTTCAAAAGTGGTGACCTGACACCCACTCACCCACCTGTGAAAGTAAGTACTTAAATCAGCAATGTAATCACATACACTTTCATCTGCCTTGCATCAATGTTCATGAAACGTTCTTCAATACATTTCAGGAGTTATTTTAAAGCAATACATTTAACATTGTTTACATGATCATAATTCAAACAACTAATATCAGACAGTTTAGCAATTGCATTAACAGCTCTACCATGGAGTAAGGGGATCAGGAGCCATACACAGAGCTCCCTTGGTCAACATTATATTGTTTACATATCCTCTCAAATATATAAATAAAACCATCAAAGTCATCTCCCTCCCTATACTGAGGGAAGGTTTACCAACCTTTATGACTTCTGGGATTAGGTCATTCCTTCCCCATTACCTCCATGACCCTGTCAAAAGGTTAGAAGCCCCTTTTCATGCTGTCTCTGCCTCTCATTTTTTCAGCTTCCATCTCCAAATGCTTGGCCTCCAGGTCATGGTGATGCTGCTTCTTCTGTTTCTACTCACCCTCCAAATGTCGCAGTTCATACTGACACTGTTTCTCTTCAGCCTCCAGTTCAAGTCTCCTTAACCATAAATGAATTTTTAAGTCCTCTGAAGAAAAGGTACACTGTCTTGTCTCAGAAGGCTGCTTATCCCCAAGGCCAAACTGGATATCCTCTAAGCTGCTGGTCTGCTCTGCGGTTGAGACTAAGGCTGAGATCA